>NC_137515.1:430000-592500 GCF_041902795.1 Electrophorus electricus | reverse complement strand
ACATACACCCACACCCATACACCCACACACCCACATACATACACACACACACAGACCCACCCACACACACACACACACATACCCACACACACACACCCACACACACCCACATACATACACACACACACACACCCACACACATACCCACACCCACATACACCCACACACATACCCACACTCCCACACACATACACACACACCCACACACACCCACACACACCTACCTTAGTCTCCAGGGAGTCTGCAGTCTGCCTCAGTTCATTTCGCTCCTTCTCAGACTTCTCCAGTCGCCTTCTAAGAGAACTGATTTCCTCCTGAAGGATTCACACACATTTCAGTTCACTTTGGTTACATTCAGCAATTTTTAGGATTTACAATTTTTGTAATGTAACCCTTTTGTAATGTATTTCATTACAATTTTTGTAATGTAACCCTTTTATCAACAATTTAGGATCAAAAATAGGTGGATATATATATATATATATATATATATATATATATAGAGAGAGAGAGAGAGAGAGAGAGAGAGAGAGAGAGAGAGAGCGAGCTCATCTGGTAGTGCCAGTACCACAAGGTCAAGGTCGTGGGCTCAGTTTAAAAGAGCCCCTCCATGCTGTCTGCTGTAAAGTCCAGAGCATCTGCCAAATGCTGTAAATGTAAATGCACAGACAGACAGAGAACACGTGCAGTTCCAGTAGCTGTTGAGTACCTCTTTGGCCCGGAGCCTGCAGTCAACTATATTGACATCCAGTAGGGGGCGAACTTTACACAGTAGCTTCCACCAGCTCCATGTGGCCACTGTGGTGAGAACTCGTACATTTCTCTGGATGCAGCTCACCGCCATCTGCTGCACCTGATCCCAGAACAGTCATAAACAGCTGCTTAGGCTGTTCCCAGTCTTGCGATCAAATCACTATGCATGAGATTGCCTCTCCTCTGATCACAGAACACTGTATAACTAAACACTGTATAACTATAACTAAACGAATAACAGAGAGAATATTGGTGTAATGGACAAATCAGGGTGATGGCTCAATTCAAGGAAGAGTACACAGTCCGGAAATACAAAAGGATTAATGTTGCCATGCTTTGGTAGGTCATTACACGCTACTCTGCCTTTACTGTTTAAACCTGACTATTTTTATTTTTTAAAACCCCATACCCTTCCAGGACAGGTCCTCCACATTCCCAGCATTCAGTGCTGCTGTATTTGTGGGAAGAGTCTTACCTTCAGGCGCCGGTACCTCTGACGGGCGAGGTGCCCCAGACAAGCAGCCTGCAGGTGACCCAGCCAACCACTGACCAGAGCGTCCCTCTGCCTGGCCAACGAGGTCAATACACCACGCTTCATAAACACCTATCTCACGTACACACACGCATACACACACACGCGCACACACCACAGCCATGAGTACACACATACCAGTGTATGACCCCCCACCCCACAGGCGCTGTACTCACCCTGCCTGCACCTAAAACAATGCTCTTCTTGTCTAGGTCCAGCTCACTCAATAACTCCTCCACAGCCTAAAGTGAAGAGATCATTGACTACAATGAATCAGGTGCCCCTTTGTACTGGTAATGTTAACGTCATTAAGGACAAATCAATGGTCTGTTTTCTGGACACAGGCTGGGGGAAAAAACAGTAACTATGTGGCAAAGGGAAGAATGTATTTGGTTTTGGTGTGTGTGTGTGTGTGTGAAGATTCAGACCTTTCTCTCATTTGGCGTGATGAAGACTGAGCCATAACGTTTCATCACAGGAGGACTCAAGGCCTGGAAACGGCAGCGGAAATCACTCAGAGACATGTGCTCCGGGTAGCCTAGGAATAAGAGCACAGTAATCAGAGTACACGTAAACCACATGTGAGCTAAAGAGTATGGGGATTGTAGTTCAAAATGCCACTATAGATCTATAAATGCTGTAGTAGTTGCATGTCAGTGTGTATTTGTGTGTGCGCATGTGCGTGCGTGTGTTCCAGTGTGTGTGTAAATGTGTTTGTGTGTATGTGCATTTGTGCGTGCAAGTGTGTGTGTGTGTGTGTGTGTGTGTGTGTGTGTGTGTGACCTATGCGGTACAGCTGCAGAGCAGGTAGCAGGTGAGTTGAGTGCAGCTGGATGCGCAGTGCTGGAACATCAAAGCTGCCACCATCTGTCTTAGCAGTGAGACACTGCAGGAAGACAGGCTGAGCACGTCGAATGAGGTTCACCAGAGCATCCTGTGAGAAAGATAGAGATAGAGAGAGAGAGAGAGAGAGAGAGAGAGAGAGAGAGATAGAGACCAAAAGAAAAAAAACAGTGTAGCTTCTAAAATGGATGCACAGATGGCCACGTTCATTGCTGGATAAGCTGGATAGAGATGGAGTCCTCACCGCTTGCAGCTTGACAGTGATGCAGTGTGAGTGTCTCCGTACAGCTGCCATGCCCCCGCTGAACGTCTTCCTCACCGTGCTGCTGCGCTCCAGGGAACGCTGGGAGCCCCCCTCCATGCCGCCCAGAGCCCGACACAGGGTGGGCACAGAGGCCCGGGGGGAAAACAGAGCCTTCACAGCAACACTGAGTGACAGTGAGAGAGAGATGGAGCTACCAGCTACATGTAATACTCTTTTAAATGTTATATATATAGAACCCTTATTAATCCACATGTTCATTTGGCAGTCTGTGCTCTGTGAGTTCATACTTGGAGGAGTTCTGCAGTATGGAGATGGCGTTGAGGGCAGAAGGGTTGTTTTGCACCAGACCAAACCAGCCGGACAGGTCATAGCGGACCGGATCAGACCCCATTAGATGAGCAATCTCACACTGAAGAGACTGTTCACACTGACGTACTAAAGTTAGCAAGAGAGCATTGGACTGTGAGACAGGATGGGTAATAGGGGAAGCTTTTTTTTGATCACTGTGGTTAATGAGTGTATTTCCATTAAGGCGTTCCTGTTCCCATCTCATACCTGTGTCCCCGAAATACTGACATATCCTCTCAAGAACTACAGTCTCTGTAGAACCTGGAGTGACCATCTCTTCATCCAGAACCCAGAGGAGACCACGACAATCACTTTCTGGTCCTCGCAGCTGAACATACAAACACACACACACAAACACACACACGAACACACACGTACACGCATGCACACACTCGCACACGCACACACACAAATGCACACACACAGACACACAAGCAGAAAAAGTACACAGTTGCACAGAGAGAGAGAGATTCAGAAATCAAACACAATCTTACTGCCTTAAACACAGCTTTAACACCACGTGGTACAAGCTGAATGTGGTGAAGTGTTTGAGGCAGAGACACAGAGTCTACCTGGAGGCCTGGCTGGTCTATAGCGCACACCACCTCTCTCGGGCTCCGCTCTGGCGTCTCGAACTCCACCCCCACACGCTCCTGCAGACAGACGGCAGACGTGTTGACAACCCTTTCCCTATCAGCCCCGGTGATGACCCCCGACTTTCGGCGCCTACCTGTGCATATCTGTCCAGCGTCGTGCTGAAGGTGTGTGTGAAGCAGTGCTCTAGCAGCCGCTCCTGGAGGTAGTTGTGGCAGAGTTCAGGGAAGCCAGCGGCCCGCTCTTCGCCGCCATGACGGGGGACACGCAGGCCCGGGGCGTCCACCACCATCACGGAGCCCAGTATCAGCTGCTCAGAGCGCAGGGCTCTGGGGACAGGAAATCGAGAGCCCAGCGTCAGACAGCAGGTCGAGGTGAGGCTCGTGTGTGGGTGCGTGTGTCTATAAATGCAAGTGTGTGTGCACCTGTTAATAAGAGACACAATGGCAGTAAACAACTCCTCATAGAGACCACATGCCATACCATCCACACACTGAGCTGCACTGAGTTTAGGTCCTAAAACAGAAAACAGTCAAAAAGTATACTGTAACACAGGAAACTCTGTATGAACTAAGCCAATATATTGCAACTCTGTAGGTGGATTAATTCACATTTTTGATTAATAGAGTATATTTTAGATCATTTCAGTTAATCCTCTGTAACAATAACAGAGATCTCCACACGCGTACATTAAGAACACGAGATCAATAAACCCGACCTTCCTCTTTTTCATCCGCAAAAGTTCGCTCTCTACTGCCCCCTGTGGCCCTCTGCAGTAACTGCCTGAGGTGATGTTTGAAGACTGCAGTATGGAGGTCATCTCCCTCACAGCCCAAAACAGTGCTGGCAACCTGTGCACTGTCAAAACTCATGAACTGTTTCCTTCCCACTGGAGCAGCAGAGGAGCAGGGTAGGACAGAAAATAAAATGTTTAAGTTTTTTCCCCCATACATTAAAAAAAAAAAAAAAGTACATTTGAGGTTGACATCGTTTCTCCTGAATGTTAAGACAAACAGTAGCCACTTTTAGTGTTAAAGTCAATGATTGCATAAATAAAAAAAAGCAGACTAACCTTTGCACACCCCTGCTATGCCCAGGTGGTATATTCCGGCCAGAACATGCCAAATGGCTCGCTGCTCCTCAGCCGAGATGCCAAGTGTGTTCATGGCAGCCACAAGCCTTCCAAAGTCAACTGTCGCTCTCTGCTTCTCATCTACCTGTAGGCAGAATCAAACAGCGTCTACATGAGCTTCAACCCAACACCTTTAAAAACATTTAATTACATTTAAATACATCCTTTAAAAAGGATCAAAAAGCAAAAACAGAGTTGCGTAATTCTAACTCATTCTGATCACTTTCCTTCATGACTTTTACTTTTGGATAAAGCACTTTTAAAAAGTGCAGAACTGAGTCAGTTTTTCTTTTTTCCTCTTTGATTTGTCCTCTCCTCTCTTACCTTGGTGGGGCATGTGATGCCAAACAAGTTGTTCTCGGGAAGCTGGTGCAGCTGGAGCTCCGTCCTGGAGTGAAAAGTACACCACAGGCCCACAGAAATATTAAACAGGGACCTCTGACTGGTGTCTGTCCTTCAAGCTTGTTGTGGCTCTTGTTTCCGATCGAAGTTCTCAGAAGGGCAGAATGTCGACCATCTTTGACCTCCAGTTCCACTAAACGCATACTCAACACCCAAAGAAACACAACAAATGCACAGCAAACAACACAACAAAACACAACATAGCACAACAAAACACACAAATGCACAACACAACAAATTCACAGCGCAACACAGCACATCACAACACAACGCAACGCAACACAACTCAACACAACAAATGCATTGTTTAAGATAGACCTTATGTATTTTGTACTTCTAGGTATCAGCATTCATCCCTGTATTCTACAGTATTCTAGTTCATTGGTATGTTTAATTCTAACCTACTATACTGTACTAGGATGTATTCTTTGAGGAATAGCACAAAAGGAAAAGCACTTTTGTAAGTCTCTCTGGATAAGAGCATCTGCTAAATGCCGTAACTGTAAATGTCAATGTCAATGCACAACAGAACACAAAACAACACAACACAACGAGCAGGGTTAGGGTTAGGGATCACGGTTCTCAGCTGAATATCTTATACATTTGTTTATCACCTGAGTCAACTTTCCATGAAATTCTCACATTTAACTGCCCGCTGGCCTTATTCATCTCAAATACATGTGTAGGTCACAGGGCTGGTTTAACAGGCAAACAGTGAGCCTAATCATTGATATAGGACAAAGCCATGTCAGTCTATTATGGTCATACCAGTCCATTACGGTAGTTTTCAAACATTGTGTCTGATGTTTTCAATAAATTGATATCGTAAGCTTGTGCAAGGAGGATGTAGGTCAGCACTCTTTTTGCTTCTGCAAACACAGATGCCACTTTAGTCCTGTTCCAGCTCATACTGCCATCTATATGATCCTGGAACAGGACATACTGTATTAAAAGCCAGTGGTCAAATACATGGCGGTTCAGCACAAAGGTTAAGCTTTGTCCAGTACAGCAGAATGTTCTCTGACCTCAGTAGAGTGTCCTCTCACCTCATCTCCAAACTGAGACCTGCTAACATCTGGGAGAAGATCAAGAAGCTGCTCTCTCCAGCCGGTCTGCGGCTCACACGCCATCTCTCCAACATCACAGTCTGCCAAGCAGAATAACATTCATGTCAAGGAAGAGCAAAGAGAGGAAGGACAAATGAAAAGGTAAGAGACAGAAAGAAAAAGAGAGGAAGAGAGAGAGAGAGAGAGAGGGACAGAGAGAGAGAGAGAGAGAGAGAGAGAGAGAGAGAGGGACAGAGAGAGAGAGAGAGAGAGAGATAATACTGTTGTAATGAACCTGAAGTTGTCCAGCGGCAGCAAGGCCTTTGTGGTTGAAGTCCAGAGAAAGCACCATGGCAAAACGGGAGGAGGCATCACTGTGTGGAGAACTCACACAGCCGAAAGAACGCAACACAGTGAACACAGCCTGGAGCCGCTCCACTGAGGTGCCACATATACACACACACACACACACACACACACACAGACACAGACACACACACACACACACACACACACACACACACACACACACACACAACACTGAACTGATATCACACTGAACGTGCACGAAAGCCCACCCACCCCTACCATGCGAACACTACACTGGAGGCTCATATTCAGTCAGGCGAAACATGTCATAATATGAAAGGAACTGGAGCTGTAATTCCTACATTCTAACAGCATGGCAGCACAGACCTGTGTGTTGTGTAGTCCACAGGCTGTGGGAGTAGATTTAAAAACCTGTTTCCATTTCTACTTCCTTGCAAAACTGCAAATTGCATGCAACAGTGATTTAGGTTCTACCCTGCGTCATTACTACATCTAAATCTGCCCTAGCACAGTACTGCTGTGTTCTCAGCAGGTTTCCTCTAGTAAGGGCTCTCCTGGTGGCTAGCTTAAAGAATTAGCATGCTGCTTGTAAAAATCATTTTCCATTTTTAATTTGCTTAATTTATGTGTAAACATTTTTATAAGTCATTCTAAATTCTGGAAGATTGTTTCAAAGTCCTATTTGGTTAAGTTAACTGGTTAAGTCATATCTGGCTGACTAACCACAATGAACATTGGACACAATGAACAGAACCCAGAAGCTAAAGACCCTGAGGACCCAGAGAACCCTTGTTTTCTTTACAGAAGTTAATGGTGTTGTATGTCAATTAATTCCTCTGCCAGCACCTTGAATAATCCAACACCCTTCACACAGTAATACAATACTAATCCTTTCCATTCCTTAATAACCTTCCATGGCCACGACAAACAAACAAACAAACATATCTTCCAGTTCACAAAATGTCACTACATAAATTACCACCCATATTTACACCCTTCTAACAGTCATATTTTACAAATGTGTTATCAAGGCATTTTCACATGCCATTTGCTTGGTCTGAATGTGTGCGGGTAGGGGGGGGGGAGTGCAATGCACAATTAATTTGAAACAACTTTCAAACAGCAGCAGAAAAAGTATTAACTTGTCAGCATACATCATGCAAATATAGCAGAGGAGAATGTAAAAGCTCCCTCTCTGCACGGAACACAGTCCAAGACCCATTACATGCCACTTTTTACTAGTTAGCTCTGTTATAAATGGATCCAGAGGCATCTGGACTGGACTGATGCCACTGAATTAATGCAGGTTGTGCTTTAAAGTTGTTAAAAAAAAAAAAAACCTGTTACAAAATGGCTTTGAGTGCACCAAGAATCCTAATTGGAGGGTGGACCTTTCAGCCACTTTGCTGAATGGCTTTCTTCCTGGAAGCTGTGTTAGAGCTTCCCAGCCTAGTCTTTTTGGACCTCAGACTGGTCCAATCTGATGTTCAGACACTACCTGACTGTTCTGTTCTGCGTCTGTGTGCCAAGGTTTTTGCCTGTTGTGCCAACAGCCTAGTTGGGTTAATCTGCAGAAAGTAAAGGAGCACAACCTGTATTGCAGGGTGCGAGGTGCGAGGTGGGAGGTACACTCACAACTGAGGCTCCCCCCTGCTGTGCCAGCTTGTTTGAGGAGCTCGCGGGCGAAGGCCTGGCAGGACGTGGTCTTCCCCGTGCCACTGCGGCCCACGGCCACCACACACTGATCCCGCCGCTGTCCCACCACAGACATGTAGACCCTCCGCACCAGCCCCTGCAAGGGGGCAGGTGCTTCCCAGACATCCCAGCGACGAGAGCGCAGGCCCTGATACGGCAGAGTGAGAGAGGCTGGTAGAGAGAAGCATTGCCTTCTGCATTCTGATTCTGTCTCCTATTAAGGTAGTGTAATCCAAAATATAATCTCTAAAATCTGTTACTAAAATCTAAAGGTATTAATTCAGTGCTTTTGTAATGATTATCAGTTGGATGAGTAGTTCATAATTATACACTTCTTTGACAAAGCCATGGATATCAAAGAGAAGTATATAAATAAAAGCCCCCATTTGTGGGCAGAAGGCGGCGTGGTGACACCTTGCCAGGTGGTGCTAAAGGGGGCCAGAGTGTGAGCAGGTTGGGCCCAGCTTGAGTGAGGGTCATGTGGGCTTTGGCACGGCTGATGAGGGTGTGCAGGACACTCGACTCATTCACGCTCGCTAAATCAGTCAGGTCCTCACACAGGTCCAGCTCAGGTGGGTTTACCTGGGGACACCAAGCAGCAGACATTAGTTCTGAACTGTTCAAGGGACGCAGTGCAAGTTTGCCATCCCAGATACCATTCAAGAGATTCACCTTCTCTATCTCGTACTGGGAGACGTCATGGACGGAACCATCCGATTGGAGGCGGACCCTCACCTTGCCGTCCGGAAGCTCAGGGGTGCCGTCATCTGGCTTCAGCTGGGTGGCTGTTACCAATCAGACAGTCTGCTCAGATAGCGTCACATGCTAATACTCAAAGGCAGTGTGTCCAGGGTGATTTTTAAAATGCACGTTTGCCTTCAGTCATGTCAGCATAAAGATGTGATCTTTTGAGTTCTGTTTATGTCATTTTTTGGCCAGTCTGACATCATCTTGTCTTTCTCTGAAATAACGATCGTCTGGGATGGGTCAATTCCCTGGGTGAATTTATCAAATCTCCAGTAAAGCCCCTGTTTTTTTGTGTACTTTTTTGTGTATTTTGCTTGTATGTGTGAACATACTCCTGTGATGTTACATGACACTTCTGTTAAAAGTAGAGGTCCATAGTGTTATTCCTGATTTAACACACCTGCCTCATGAAACATATTAGCTAATGCCCAAGACCTTTGTGACTCAAGCTTGATGTATTAGCACAAGGAGATCAGCAAGCTCTCCTGAGAACTACCTCATTTCTGTTCCAAGTCACATGTGTGTATCCCACATGCTGGCTGCATTAAGATCGACTATAACACAGGGAAGCCCTATGAAGGTCATACTTAACTATTTAACACCACTGACCTCTGGGAAATCCCCTCAAAATAATAATGAGAGCCATAAATACAGCCTGGAGCTTACTATTAATAATGGTGTAATGTAGTGAAAATTCGCTAATGCTCACTAACACTTAGCCAAAGTCTAAGATACTTCAGTTACAGTACAGCTAGAGTAGCTGGATTCTACAGCTTGTACAAAATTTTATAAACATGGTAAATGAATGAATAACAAAATATTAATATGTGTACTGTACAGACTCACCAAGGACAAAGCCATTTTTATGAGTGTACCAGACAGTTCCAGCTTCATACCATACATCCTTCTGCAGTGTGTGTGAGAGTAAGAGAGAGCGAGCGAGACAGAGAGAGAAAGTTCTGTTAGGACTGCAAAGACTATTCTAAGAGAGCTCTAGTTTGAGCAGTTGGTTCATGGTGCAATAAATATCAGTGTAACCTCTTTAGGGTTTATATATCTCAGTATAAACACTTTATCATGTATGTATCTCAGTATAAACTCTTTAGGGTGCATGTATCTCAGTGTAACCTCTTTAGGGTATATATATCTCAGTGTAACCTCTTTAGGGTATATATATCTCAGTATGGTATGGATCCTGCTAGCCAAACCCTTCCTGCAGATTTACATATAATTTCAATCAGATAGACATGAAACTGTTCAGTTCATTGCAATGATTTGCTGTATAACTGATCCCAGGTCTGCCGCCAGCACCACTGTTTTGGTGTGATCTCAGCACAACGCACCATGGGTTTCCTGGGCTGCTGTTCTGCAGTATTCTCTGCCTGCTGGCCCTCTGGGTCTTGTCTCACTTCTTTGACCTTCTCTTGCTTAACTGCTTTCACTTCCGGCGGTGCCGTCGGTTGCTCTTTTGGCTTCCCTTTCTCCGCTGACGCCTCTGCAGACCCAGTTAGGTCGGGGCCACTCTCTGCACCTGGGACCGGCTCAGGTTCCTGCAGGTTAACCTCCAGAGGACTGGCTGAGGAGTCAGGAGCCAGTGTCCTCCTCAGGGGGGAGGTTTTCTTCTCTGACAGGGCTGAGTGGCGGCCCTGCTCCCCGTTCACCAGCTGTTCGGATCGAAGGGCCATCTCGGCCTCTAGGATGGGTGGGGTCTGGTCTGGGAGGAGGAAGTGCTGAACCAGGTTGTCACTGAGTTTACTTGGCTGTGGGTGGGGTGGGGGCAGTTTGGAGTGGGTAAATTGGTGAAAATGTCTCTGTGAGAAAACACAAGACGACAGCTCTTGTTAAGATCGAACTTCTCACCGCCTTCTCCTCCTTGAGCTCCGGCTCCTTCAGACGCGTCTCCTTCTCTGTCTCTCTCACAAGCTGCTTGAGGAACCCTCCTGGTACCATAGAGAGGGGAGGGGGAGGCTGTGTGGTTGCTCCAGGCTTCTTCTCCTCCTTGATCTGCATGCAGTTAAGGGTAATGAAGACCTTGTCAAAAACATCTCACAAACGCACTGCCTACGTGTCTGACGTGCAGTCACTCACTTGAAAATCAACCCTGTAGCACACTTGCAGTTTGCTGCACAATGCAATTTTTAAACATGTTTTTCCATAATCTGACTGCCTTCATAAGTACCGTTTGGCAGTCTGGTTGACCTCAGAGACTGGTGAACATATCAGATGCCACTAGGACATTTTGGAGTTCTATTAATGACACTCTCAGTGATATCAAACCTTTGAGAAGGTGTTATTGTTTGATACAAGAGGTGACTGAGTGCAGGCCTCAAAGAATTTTTTTAAAGTTTACCTCCTGAGAGGAGTCAGTGGGTACAGTGTAGTCTGCCATGGTAGCTATGGAGTGACCTAGAAATGGCCTACACAACTTAGTCTTTATAGGCCAATTCTATGCAATAAAGGAATAAGTGACCAGAACAGTGCAGCGTAATGCAAGGTTGGAGTAAGGAGCAACTCCCACAGACATGGAAGCACAACATCACAAAAGAGGAATACCGTTACAGAACAGATGCCGACCTCAAGAGTGCAGCAAATTCCTATTCATCAAGGCTAGCAGTAGCCGCACGGTTTTAACAGTTTTAGTAAAGGACATCTTTAAAAATTCAGATTAATTATTAATAGATTATTGTTGTTTGTAGATTTTTCATGAATAATTTTTGGTAAGGTGTTCATGTAAGCATAAATTCACACAAACACACATCACAGTAGTACTGTTATAAGGGAGAAGTTATATTTAGAAATATATTAATAAACATCTCCGTCATTCTGGTAAGCTCTCTAGTAAGCAAACTGTTTTGCAGCATTAGTTTAATGTATTCCAGTGCCAAAATTTGCCTTAAATGGATCAATAGGAGAAACAAAATATTGACAGAAAATATTGAAAAAGCCTGCCTATCCTTGACTATGCACATTTTTTGACTTAATTGGTCATCTTGTAGAAATTATTCTAGAGTTTTGAAAGTTATATCACTTATCAAAATTGAACATAAGATACAGCACTTCAGGAGGAAGGAACAGGTGTTGAACTCCATTCCTTCCAACAAGCATGACTTTATGATCTAAAGATGGGGTTTTTTTTCTTTAATATAAATGATTTTAGGTTTATTGTACTAATATAAAGTCCTGCTGAAATGTCTCTGATTTCTTAATTAATTACAAAAAAACCTTACAGTCTAATATTAAATTGTTCATTATTATATTTTTAAAAATTATCATATTTAAGACAAAAACCAGAGATTCATATCCACATTCTTTTAATTCACAATGTGACATATCTTTCCTTCCCTGCATATTTTAATATTTGACAGGTTTTTTATCGGTCATGCAAAACTTGGAGGGCAGTGTGCGGGATGTGCAGGAGGTGTGAGTTCAGCTGTTCTACACTTGCCTTTTGCTCCCAGAGTTTTAAGCGTGAAGACAGAGCCATGGTGGTGGACTGGGTGGTAGCGGTGTGGACACACGCACGCACACACGCACGCACACACACGCACGCGCACGCACGCACACAAGACTGCCAGATGTGCTGGTTGGATGCAGTGGTAGCAGGGAGTGATGAAATGCAAACAGTGACACTGTGGACCTAGCCATGGAAAGGGAGAGAGAGGGAAGGCGTGGGGATGAAAACAAACACAGACAGATTCTGAAAGAGAGGTTCAGACATTCTTCTCTCCAAAGTTTCAATGATTTCTTTAAAAATCTCAGGGGCAGGTGAAAAGACTGACTATCACTTTGTGAACATATGTGGTCTCGCCACGCTGTTAATAATTCAACTTTGCTTTCAGAGAAAACAGGCACGTATTGTACTTTTCTCCCTAGCCCAGCTATCTTGTATTCCAGGTGATGCAACATTGTGTAAAACAAAGTTGCATCACCAGAATACATGTTGCCCACTGCTGTGGTCTAGGATCTGAGACCATAATGTTTTATAAATCATATATGTACTGCAACCCAATGTGTTACAGAAGTAGCTTCACCAAAAAGCAGTAGAAGCCTCTGGGTAGGATTCAGATGGTGGTGGTATGCATGACAAGGGACTTCCTTTCTTAGAAAACAAGACAACGTGCTTTCCCAAAGAGCCAGCTTGGAGCTGCAGCCATGTTCCCAGTGCTTGATGATTCTGCTTGTGTAGAAATTCTGTCCCTGGACAATAGAACAGTAGCATATATTTGTTCTCTTATGGACTGAACATCTGAATGACCAGAAAACGATATGGCTGAGTGGCTTTGTGTGCTTCAGGTATAAGATCGACTTCAACATGAACACTGAAGTGTCAGCTACATCATTAACGTCATCTACGACTGTAGATAATTTCACTGTGTGTGACAGAACCAAGCATGCAATAAGGCTCATTCATGAGGTCTAAACAGGATGATTGCATGCAGGAAAGAACATTGCTTTGAGCCTACAGCATCTTCCATTTATATGAAAGGTCTGAGTTTTATTTTATAAATTTGCATTACTTTACCGCACCAATTTTACTGATATTTACAGTATTTTCTTCTTACCACTTAAAAGATGTTATACTATTTATCACTTTGTTTCTATTAGAAGCAAATAATTATTTTACAGTCTTTCACAGTATCAAAGCAGTAACTGGTAACTTGCTCTACTGGTAGGAAGTAGCCTAATTCTAATTCTACAAATCCTGAAACAACACAGACAAATGGTCCAGATATTAAAGTACACAACAAAACAAATTAGATCAGAGCTGGAAAATGACTGTTGTGTTGCTCTCCAATTTCAGCTTGTGTCAGCTCTGAGACAGAGAATAACTCTGACACTGTGGAACTTGTAAATGGCCTCTGGCCTGTAAGCACTTAGTCTGGTCAACACAAGAACAATACTTAAGGCTGACATCCATGGAATCCAGCCCAATGTCAAGCTGAAACCATAGCACAGGACAAAAGCTACAAGTTAGCCCCAGTTAAAATAATTGCTATATGAAAAATTACCTGCCCTAGCTACAAATCAGTTTCGTTGGCTATTGTAAAAATTTTACACTAAGACAAACAAAAACAACTAGTCCAATCTGGTTTGAAGTGGAAGAGCAAGACACATACCTTGCGTTGGCTTCTTTTGAAGACTTACAAAATGCACAAATTAAGTTGTTTATGTGAAATTCTGAAAACTTTGAGGCCAAATGCAAGGCACACAGTCCCACTGTTGCTTACTGAGAAGGAGAGCTAGTCTGAAATAGAGGGACAGCCATCAGTGCGCTTACTTTTACACACACACACAGATAAGCAAGGCAGCTGAGTTAACACAAGACCTTGCTATAAATATCCTTCATCCAGGATGGCTGGGCATACTACCGTGTTTGGAAAACTCTCTTCGGTGGCAGAGATCATGGGGCAACTGGGAGAAAGATTACAATGTAGCAAAAAAAAAAGTGAGTATTCATGGCTTCTTTTGTGAATTCTGCGTCACTTTCATTCGGAATCCCTACATTTCATTGTCAGAAGTGTTGCTTTATGTGTACAGATATTCGAGGAGCTTTTGTCGAGAACATACTAACTCAGACCGTCGACCTAACTATTCCAGCGCCACTGGAAACCACGAGCTGCAGCTAGAAAAAACGCACGAGCTAAGTCTCGCGAAGCCTCGCGACGCCGCGCGCTGCCTGCTATGACAGACACACTCAGCTGGGGAGGAGCTTCACGCAAGCTGAAGAGCGTGCAGCATGACGGTATCGCGTTCTCTGTAGTACAGCTTCATTTCATAGGAAGTATTTAAGAGGCAAATCTAAAAAGAGGAACAGCGTCTAACAATCATGCAGCGGAAAAATACTGACACAAACACACATATAATTACATAGACACATATTATATACACCATGATCAATATATATATGTCTACGCTAGTCTTACCATTCCCGGTTCATTATCGTACATAGGTCAGTTGACTGAATCCTTGATACATTTGGCCAACTTTTATTGGCCTCTTTCATTAATTACCTGGTTTTGACCAAAGGGCAGATAAATAACTGAATGATTTTAATATGCATTAATAACATAAATACACTTATAAATGAACGTTTTATGACTTCACTTAAGAATATATGATATACTGATGGAGAAGCATTTATATCTTACCCAAACGTTTTTATTTTGTCAAGCATAGTTAAATAAGTCTAACTAAAGTGCCCTCTAGACTGACGAAAAGAATTGACCAATTGGCTGCCCTTCATATGGAAAAAAAGAAGAAAAATTATGCAAGAAATGACGATGTGCCCTCTAGAACAAGAAAATTAGAAAATGTTTCTTAATGAGTGCCTTTCTAGTGGAGAAAACACGATGTAGTTCTTTAAAGGTTCCCTTACAATTATCTAAACTTGACCTTCCCTATGGCTGCCCTTCTAATGGAAAACAGTGCTGTTTTGAAGGCACTCTACACCACCCCTACCTGACAGAGTCCCAAAGAGTGTCTTTTCCAGTGGAGAACATGGGCTGCAGCATGTATAAGGAACTTCTACAGGTGAGATTACATGATGAAGTTACCAATTAGGTGCTCCTGTAATGGAGAAGTGCCCCTCCAGTGAACAGAATGTGATGCCTCACAATGGACATGTAGTTGCCCATACAGGTGCCCTCAAAATGGGATAAACTTGACCTTCCCTACAGGTGCCTTTCTGATGTAAACAAACTCATGGAGTGCCACCCTAGAAAGCCTATCAAGTGAGAAAACACAATGAAGTGAGAGAAAAAAAGATCCCAGTGAACAAAATGAGCTACATTGTCCCAGTCTCCTCTAGAGTGGGTGCTGCCCAATACCAGGATAAAATTCTCTCGTACCTCTCGAATGCTGATTACATTCGAAACACATTATATGACTCTAACAAAACCTTTTTGCATACTTGCAAGGGGCCACTAAGTTAGACTAGCTAGCATTTTGATGTAATCTATCTAACATTTTGATGTAATCTCATTTGCACTGTCCATTTTTAAAAAAAATTTCAATATGCCCTTTAGGTTAGGTGAGATTATGTTAGGTTAAATGCATTTTACAATAAAAGACAATAAAAGTAAATTGTTGCCAACAGTGGCAAAATAAAGTTTAAAACATTCATTCCCATTATGAAAAACTGACATATTTAATCTCTTTAAATGATCATTTTAGCTATACCCCCTCTAGAATGTTCAGGGTTCTTAATACAGTCTCAGCTTTAAGCCTCCATCCTACTATAGTGTGTGAGGTAAATGATATAGCAACCTTTCTTTGAGTTTTATTAACGATGCATTACTAAATACTAATGTATGTACACTGTAAGTGCTTTTATAGATAGCTGCAACACATTTTAGCCTAAATGCCAAATTAAGGAGCTATCTAACTAAACAGGTACCTTGACTGGGTCTGTACACTTACTTTTTAAGTGGTAGTGCTGGTGCTAGCAGGCTAAAAGGTTTGGTAGCACAGAGTAAACTTTTGTGGCACACAGAGGAGTACGTTCGAAAACTTGTTTTATTATTGAAACATAAATCATCTTTAGCACTAGCCATGCATGGTGAAACATTAGACACTGCGGATGACTTGTTAGTGTTTAAAAAGTCACTGAAAGAAGAAAAGTATGAAAATAAAATAGCTTGGAGAGCAGTGGGAGTTAAACAACTGAAAAGGGTACAGAAGAAAGAAGGAACATAATCAGAGAGAAGCACATATGGTAAGAAACATCAGACCACTGGAAGAAGCTTTCAGCAGGGCAGAACAGGAGCGACAATGAAACAAGGAAATAATGACAATCCTGGCAGACATCACATTGTATCTAGCATGGCAAGACTGGGTGTTCAACAAGATCAAAAGAAATTTCCTTGATCTTGTTCAGCTAGTTGCTAAATATGACTCCATCAAAATGCACCTTGATGACATCAATCAAATCCAGTCTCAACAGAAAAAACCTCACAGACATCACTGTTGTCCTGTAAGACACACAGAATGACATAACCAGTGTCCTTGTCACTTATGTCAAAATAGTCATTCTCAAAGAAATGGATCAGTCAAAAAATATTTCCATTCTCTTGGATGACACGACTGATGTTTCCCATGTCTAACAAGTGACCTTTGCATTTTGCTTTGTCCATCAGATGGAACGTAAGGAGAGATTTTGACAAGTTTGTGACCAGAACAACAGGAAAAGAACTGGAGTGTGTTGTAATGATATTGCTTGAGGACAATGGATTGAAAGTGGAAAACGTCAGGGGGCCAAGGGTACAATGGAGTCGCAAATAAATATTTTGAAGGTTTATTGTTTCCCTTGTATTTTTATTTTAGAGGTGTGATTATAATTTTAACCTGGTTATCTTAACATAATCTTAATCAAGGATAAACACTTTATCATACATGATGCATCATGCCCTTCATTTCCAGTGTTGGCTCAGCATTTCATAACTAATATAAAATGTCATATTATGTAATGTTAGCAAACACAGGTGCTTTGACATGGGCGGTGAGACAAGGTAGGATTAGTTGTTATAGAGATACATTTTAACCTTAATATAGTTTTTCATTTTATTTTAATAGTCTTTTGCCCTTTTGATATTAGCATTTATAGTAGGCACTACCTTTGTTTCAGCTGGGTTGGTAGTTGAATCATATTAAAACAGATGTGTGCTGAAGGCTGTGTGATTGCATTAGTTCAGAGGTATGTCCACTTTACTGAACTCAGATTTCACTCACAGAATCAACATGACCAGAAGCAGAGGAGATAAACAGCACTTTTTTGGTACTAAAATACTTTGGTAACAGGACAGTAGTTGTTCAGGCCATTGAATTCTGATTTCTTAGGCGCTGGGATAATTATGGTCTTTTTGAAGCACCTGGCGAGTTCCCAGACACTTAGGGAAAGATTAAAGATGTTGCTAAATATCTCTGCTAATTGGACAGCACAGGCTCTAAGGACCTGGAACCATACTTAAGTTTACTGCTTCAAAACATGTTATTTCATCATTTTTGGATATGTGGAGTTTCATAGCAGGGTAGATACCATTTGCCTCAAACTGAGCACAATAAGTGTTGAGCTCATCGGGTAATGAGTCAGACAGTGCTATGCTACAGTGTTTCCTGTCTTTGTAGAGTGTAGGCCATTCCACATGTGCCTGAGGTTAGAGCCATGGTAGTTACACTCCACGGTGTCCCTGTTGTCTTGTTTGGCTAACTTGATGGCTCTCTGTAACTCATACCTGAACTTCCTTTATGCAATCAAGTCCCCAGAGATGTATGCATCAGTATGTGCCTTCAGTTTGGCATGCACATCAGTGTTGACCCATGGTTTCTGGTTAGAAAAAGATGGTTTTTTTTAATTTATTTTATTATTATTATTATTTTTAATTTACATGTACTAATGTAGCCTGTGTCCATGTATTCATTCATATCCCCTCAAGCTGTCTCTCAGAACATCTGCCAGTCTGTAATATCAAAGCACTCTTGGAGTTTGATGATAACGTGTAGGTGGCGTTTACAACCGGTTTATCTTGTTTCTTTGTATGCAGGCAGGAGCAGAATGGAGGTGTGATCAACCTAACCCAAAAGGCCAGTGGGGGAAGGGTTTGTGACGGTCCTTAAGTAATAACAATGTTCCAGGGACTGGCTGCCTTGTGTAGGGAGCTTGATATACTGGTAGACTTTAGGCAGAATGTTCCTCATGTTTGCCATATTAAAATCCCCAACAACAACAGAATCATCTGGGTGTGAGTTTTCTAGCCTGTGGATAATCTGGTATAGATCATGCAGTGCATGTGCGTTGTTTTCCTGAGGTGGAATGTAAACAGATGCAATAATGACAGCACTGAATTACTGAGGTAGATAGAAGGGACAAACTTTGGTAGAAATTAGTTTTAGATCCACAGTGCAGCAGCTGGCTAATGTAACATTCGTGCCCCAGCACGTATTAATCATAAAACTGACTTCGTCTCTGCACTATGCTGTTTGGACCCAACAGTAGACGATAAAGCCCACTGGTGTATGCAGCCGTGGTTCAGTGAAAGCCAGCACATAACAGTTTGCAATGTCGTGTTGGAATTAAATCCATGCATTGATTTTGTGTATTTTGATCTCGAGCGACTACATGATAGTAAGACGCTAGGAAGTGTCTTTTTGTTCTCTGATAAAAACCTCTCCCCCACCTGTTCCGTTTCAGTGTTGGAGAACAAAGCAGCTGCGAGCTAACAGACGGCGTGCTGTGCATGTTGAGTTACAGTTCGCACTGAAATAGACTCGAATGCGTTTGGTGATCATATTGAGTGATTAAACATGCGCTACATCATTTTTAAAAACCCAATAACTGTTAAATTTAGAGTTATGCCCATTCCGCGGTGCACGTAGAAATAGACTACCAAAGACGTGGCTGCTGAAGTGGAGGTCATTTCGATAAATAATTATCTTCTATAGATATGTGGGATGATTTCTCCTGTTAGGGTGAGTTTGCTCTTATAACTGATACAATCCTGATATTTAATATTGATTCCGTCATTACTGAGACCTCCATTTTGGAAGACATTTTTAAATATAAATGCCTGCATGTATGCATCACCTTTGTGTAAGCATAAAGGTTGAATCCTTTGGCACATACAAAATCTTGACATTTCATCCTTCATTAACCAAACAAATAGATATGTTGCTGGCAATTACTCTATCTTGGATAACAAAGAAACCCCTCTTTCTGACCAAAACACCAACCAACATAGCTAACTACCCACCTACCTACCTAATTCATTTACGTCCACGCACACGATGTTCAGTACCTAACCTAGCTAACCCTAACCAACCCTAACCTAGCTGGCTGGCTGGGGTGTGAACGATACTTAACATTCTCTACGCATTACTCATCTTATAAAATCTTTGTTTTTTTCGGAATAGATACATAATGCAACAATACATAGATTTTCAGCTTGTACCTGTGATTCGAAATATATAAAGAAATGCAATATTTCAGCGACCAGTTTCCAGTATATAGGTCTCTGCCCATTCAAATATAATCTGGTCTTGTATACCCTGAAATTACTGGCCGGAGGTATTACCAAGATGACCCCGTGCACACACTCACAACGTTACAGTTTAGTGATCACGATCGTTTATAATGGAGAGATCTGCGCAAATTTTGGTGTTACTGAAATCAACCCTACATAAACATATGCTACTATGGCCATGACAAGACAATATGGATGATCGGGTTGTAATATTAGCAAAACCGCAATGTCAGAAATGCGCACTAGTCTTTCCCATAACAAGCCATAGGACACAGGCTACATGTTTGAAATTTTGTATTTAGCTGGCTAATATTAGACATTGATTCAATATTCTGTAAGTTTATATAACTAAATATGGACTGTTAAATATTACGTGTTCAAACTGTATGTCTATTAGTAAAGTTAAATAGTCCATTAGTACACTTAAGTCCTGAGCAACAGGCGATACACGGTCGAATGGCACGATGGCTGTCGTCCACATTAAAAGCTTAAATAAGCAACACTGACTATAAACACAGAGGTTAAAGCAAATACACGGAGGATCATAGCAGGAATCCTGCGGAAATACTACAGGTCACCTTCCTACTACAGGCCACTGTTGTCCTAAGGTTATCTTACTAGCCATCAACTAATGTTTAGTTGTTTAACATCGTGGCAAAATGACCGTAACAGGTTTATCAGAGAAGAGAAATGAAAACACTAAACTAGTTACGTCCAAAAAAAAATTGGACTTGGTCTCAAATCCATTTCACCGTAGTCACCCAACTCACACAGCGCTTTTAACAGCCGCTGTCCCAAAGCAGCTTTAGAGATGTGCGAGTCCAAGCCCCGGTGAGCAAGAAAAGACAAGGGAACAGTGGACAACTCGCTATGAGGAAGACACCTGAGAGGAACCAGGGCTCAGACTCCTCCAATTGACAACGGCCACCACAATAGTAACGATATAAACAAAAAAGAGCAAAAAAAGTAACGATTATTTACCGGGGGGAGGAGCAGCAACAGCATAGGGAGGGGAAGACCCGGGGTGGGAGGAACCCCAGGAAGGCGCACCTGGGGTGGGAGGAGCCACAGCGGTCAGGGATGAGGTTGTCATCCAGGGATGGGTGGAGCCACAGGAGTTAAGAGAAGTCGAGTTTAACATTAGGGCAAGGCCCTCCAATCAGGCACTCTGAACACAAAACGTTTTTCAACATGGCTTATGAACAAATGGCAAGATAGTTGAGGAGACCAAAGAAACCCATAAATGTAAGCATTTTCTACATTAATAAACATATAAAACCCTTATAATCATAAAGAAATTGCTATTATGTCAACATCTTTGCAGTTAGCTAGCAGTTACATCCTTATCGCCGTTTTGTGCATGACAATCCTGCAGACATTTCCATGTCACACCGTTACACTGGCGAAAACTCAGTCTGTTTACATAAAAGCCATCTACAACTTCTAATGACGTGGGGTTCTTGAAATGGCATCCTATTTTGTAGGGGAGATTTCACTTTTACCCCTTTTAATCCCAAGGGGCAAGAGCACACCCAAAACAAAGTAGGAGTACATTTGAGAAACAGGACTGGGCATCATTATAAATACAAGCACCACTCATTTTAAAAGCCACTGGGAAAATGGCACTATAAAGGATGGAAACTGGTTTTGCCCAAATTCTCTCCTCTACATAGAGCTGACTGGAAAAGAACCGATAGCCTTTCAACATGGAAACAGATGTGTATCTAAAACTGACAAAGCAGTGTTTTTGTGATTGAATTAAATCTGATTTTTGTTGGAATGTTCAGACAGTGGTACAGGAACAGAACATTCTATTGTTTAAAATCAGACACCAACACAAAACATTTTCCCCCTGCCACCACTCCTGGAGTCCTGACATAACCCAGCCTGTCGAGAGGGGTGACGTGTGGCTGGAGCATCGGTAGACATGGGTGTGGATTAACCTATATCCTCAATGAAGGAAAAAAACATAACAGAAAAACATCACAACAAAAGCAACACAAAAAGGCTCTTTATTTCTGAATTGTTTTTAATGGGCAGTCCCAACTCGTTCCAGGCTTCTCTGGGAAGGAAAAAATAATCAATCATTCTTGGTGCATCAATAATAATAATAATAATAATAATATTTGACTGCAATAACCCCAGACAGTAGTATTTGCGTTTGTGACAACAACAACAAGAAGGGGAAAAAAAAAGAGGAGCATCTGGTGGAGTGTAAACTGGAATCTTCTACATCTGTGCTCTAGAGGAACCCTACATGGTTAGCACAGAGGGGCTCCCCAACCAGACAATAAATATGAAAGAGCAAAAGTCCTGTATTAACAGACAAAAATAAGACTCTAACTTGTAGGTACACTATCTAAACTTATGTGCAAGATCTGAGCTGATTCTTCACCACAAATATTTGAAACTTACATCAAACCCAATCCCGTCCCATCTTTTGTTTCTACATTGTTTTAAATAAACCTAACTCATGTCATTTCATATACACATTTGTTAATTTTTATTTTTTCCTATTCACTGCTGTCATTATTTTCTCATTAAATTTGAAATCCATGTTTGCCAGACAAATTCACCTCTACAGATTAGACACACAAGCATTTGAAAGAAAGCAAGCACTGACATAGTGAATGAAACGCTACCATTAAAATAAAAATATAAAAACCCCTGAATAAAACATGAATATTTGGGATTGCTGGAGGTGCCACCATCTTTGAAAACTGGGCAAGTTGGTAAAAATTTGAAGGTACCAGTGATTGCTGGTTGACTGGAAGCTAGCCATGTCTCCGCCCACTGGATGACCTACATTTGGTCATCAACTTTGTACCCTTCCTCCAGTCACCTTCGTTCACCTGTATAAGGTTCCCAGTTTGGGCCTTGAGACACTGGGAATGGAGACAGTGAGTTGTGGTCTGTGAGGATCATGCAGTTAAAGTTCTTCATTGGTTCTTTTATAGTTGTTTGGCACACTTCTGTCAGCTAGTGAAATCTGGTCATCAAAAGTGGAGTGATATTAATGAAATATCCAAACGAATTTGGTTTCAAAATAAACCCGCGAAGGGCTATAAAACCACTTCCTCCATGATGGCACCTCCCAAACACTTAAAGGCTACAAAAACTGATCAACCCCAAAACCTGCACATTTTTGCAAAAACCGAGGGTCACATGCAAATCAAAGCTGCTTCTCGAAATGCATGGACAAGAACCACTCTAAAAAAATTGCTGCATGGAGAAACCTGAAATTTACAAACAGAAAAAAGAAGCTAAACTCCCTTTCCAAACTGTTTTTATGACTTTTTGCTGTGCTTTTTTTCTGGCAGACAAAAAAAGCACATATACTTCAAAAATAAGTCATCTATAGAAATCTGCATTTTCTCACATTCAAAATAATATAAAAATTAAAACTATACTGAAATCAAGCATTACAACAAATGATTTTAAGTTGTTTTCCCCCTAGCATCTATGTAGCTCATTCTCATCACCTGTGTGATCGCACTCAGTGTAGGACACAAACACATCTGTCTTTAACAGTCTGTCTGCCGTCAGATGGATCATGGCAACACAAACATGCGGGGCATCAGGTGTACAGCTGTCTGTGGTGAGACACTGGGATGGGATCCCTGTGCCTTGCTCCTCCTTTAGGTCTTCCACACAGATGTATTTGTCTCATCCTGAGGTATGCATGCTGACCGAGTGAAAGCGGTCATCTCAAACCCACCCCACCCAGGCGAGACACAGGGACAAACACAGACAGGCAGACATAAATCCCCATATATGCAACCATTTTTCAAGAAGATTATACTGTAGATGCACAGAGAAAGGATTGGTTCTTATATACAGTCAAGATCAGGACTCCTGCACTGCTCATCCCCATCGCTCACATGACCACATGCACATCAGTGTCTTTAAGGGAGCCTGTGTGTGAAGTCCCTTCCTAGAGGAGGTGCTGGAGTATGGCGTCCTGCAGGGCATTAGTGCCCTCACACACCTGAGCTGCTCCGTTCAGGGGGGAGAGTCCAGAGTGGTGCAGGTGTCCTGTGAAGATTCTTGTGTGCCTTATACGTTTTTTTTTTATTGGCACTTTTTGCACTTCAGGATGTAGGGTTGGGTCGTAGGACCGGTTCCGAGGGCAGGAGGGGAAGAATGTGTGGCCAATATTCCACCATTTCATTCCTATTATTAAGCAGCAAATCTCTCCAGAAAAAAAAATCAAAAAAAAAAAAAAAAAAAAATCAAACAAAAGTCTAGAAATAAGGGAATGCCTCGTACAGACACCTGCACGGGTAATCTGCCTTTAAGAAACTGGTCACATGTCACACACACACACAGCGATGCAAATTTGGTCTCTAAAGGGCCTGAATACCTAAATCAATCACACTCCTGGAAGAGTACAACCACTGACGAGTCAAATCTCTGCTTCTCCTCAGTGCAGACCACCCCCGTTACATGAAAAGGGAGGAGTCAGTCTGGGGGGGGGGGTGACCACCACAAACCACTCATTAGTATCCATTTGTAGGATCCATTTTTGGACAACAAAACCTCCAAGACTAGTTCGATACAGCTGTGCTGTGAGTCAGCAATATAGAAAGAATGAGACAGACAGTGTATGTTTAATGAATGGGCCACTTAGAGCAGCCTTCGCTATTTTAAAAGGGCCACGACAAGATAACTGACGTGGCATCTTAAAAGCCATTTCGCCAGATGTTTTCATTTGATCTCCTTTTCTTAACTCAATTCAACTCTGAATGAGAACCAAAGGCAGACAAAGATGTTGTCCACTGTGGAGGTATTGACACTATCCTACCACAGCTCACCACGCCTGTATGTCAGGACGTCCATCACCTGCTCTGTATTTACATCGAGAACTTGTCTTGTTCGCTGTCACTCCAGCCCATGTGTTCACAGGAGAGGGAAGAATGGTTCAGGACACAGGACACAGACACGACATACGTGGGTCCTCGTGTGCCTGACCGGGGTCGAACTACTGCCAGGCCCTGCCTGGGGGAAAGTACTGGAGCAGGAGGAGCTTCACAGGTAGGGGAGAGGAGGGGAGAGGAGAGGAGGAGG
This sequence comes from Electrophorus electricus, assembly GCF_041902795.1. Classification (NCBI taxonomy): domain Eukaryota; kingdom Metazoa; phylum Chordata; class Actinopteri; order Gymnotiformes; family Gymnotidae; genus Electrophorus; species Electrophorus electricus. The sequence continues at coordinate 567,731 of NC_137515.1, read as the reverse complement.
ATGTCTATACAAAAGGCAGAAAAGCAGACATCCTGTCCCACGTGTGTTCGTTCTAGTCAACATATAAGCTCAGCAGTGACATCATCGGTTCTTTAACATGGAGTGACAGTCACCCTGACGTGTCAAGTTGCAAGTATGTATGTGAGAGACAGTGCAGGTGCAGCGGGCGTGTGGTCCAGCAGAACTCTCCAGACAGACCCTGTGGAGGTTCACGTTTATATAACTGAACAGGTTCGTGGTCGTGGTTGGGGGAAGTGAGGTGGAAACAACTGTGTGCATGTGTGTGTGTGTGTGTGTGTGTGTGTGTGTGTGTATACACGTAAGTAAGTATGAGAGAGAGAGAGAGAGAGAGAGAGAGAATGCAACTCTGTGCATGTGCGAAAGAGAGTTTCTGGACGGAGGCCGGGCAATGCGGGGCGGAGCCTCACAGCCCGTTGCTGTTGCGGTGTGAGAGTGGCGGCTTGGACAGCTCCACCACGCCGCCTCGGCTCTTCCCAATGACTTTGGGGGCGCGGCGCAGCAGTTTCTGGGCCTCGGTGAATGCCTCCGTCAACTCCTTCTTCCACTGCACAAACTCTGGGTCGCTCTACGGGGCCGGGCGAGACGAGAACAACAGTCACGCAACAGTCAGGCCAGTATCAGGAAATGACAAACATCATGGTCCTGAAGACAGGGGCCTGGGAGGGGAGGGGCTCCTACCTCGCATTGCAGGACAAACTGCTTCCCTCCTTTAATCCGGAGCAGGATGCACTTCTTGTCTTTGATCTGTGTCTCCTCCACCGTCACGATCTGCTCCATCGTCAAAAGGTTTTGCTGAAGGACACACAGACCAGGTAGCGGGTCATTTCGGGGGAACTCCTCCCACATCCTGGTGTGCACTCACTCTTACATAAACCGCTCCTCGTTTTTGGGGATCTAATGTAACTACTGATATGGTCATCAGGTACTGCAGGTGTGCTGGCCAAGCTGGTGAGCATGTGTGTGCAAGTTGAAAACTTGCCATGTGTTTTTAACCAGCAGTACAGTACATTTAACGAACAAAGGGGGAAAAATCACACACTAAGTAGGTGGGCACAGAGATGATGTAATTTCCATTTACACATTATAATATGATACTATTTATGGATCTTGGGGGTGTGTGCATGCATGTGTTTAATTTTGTGTTTTATTCTTATCCATGTGATGGTGTAAGAACAGTGAATGAACTCCTACCAGAGCGTAAAACTCAAACATGCATCTAATGTGCTAACAAGTGCTGCCAACACTCATCTATCAGAGTGGACAGCAAGAGTTCACAGGACCCAGAGGAGAAATGCCCTGCCCACTGCAGAGATCCTGCCCACCCAGCTAAAGGGATATGTGTGGCTGCTGGGAAGATGAGTCAGATGGAGGTCCCAAAGGCCTGGGTGTACCCTGGCACATTAAGAGTTCAGCCATCATTAATCGTTATGAAGGGAGTGAAGTGAATCAATCAAAATGAATTTCAGTATGAGCTCTGAGAAACTTTCCTATATGCTGACAAAGAAGTAAAAACAGAGTGATGAGCAGAAGATGTGTCTGTGCAACTTGGTTCTTTGGAAATCACTGAGAGGAGAGACACACAAAGAAGTGGATTACTTCCTTCCACATAAGAGAGCTTGTCATGTAAATCCAGGTAGCTGGCAAAACCTTCCCGTTGCTTTGTTACAGATCACACCTGAAGCCCACTGGCTCCTGGGAAACTCACCGTGCCACGCTCCTGTCTAACCGAGTGGTCTCATCCTGAGGGGTAACGCAGGGTTTGCCGGAGAGGCCAGGTTAGTAGGGCTGAGGATGGGTTTCTACAATGCCCTGATTTACAGAGGTACTGGAACTCTGGGACAAGGCAACCCCACAACCCAAAGCTGCTTTCTGGGACAGACATCTGCCTCTCTACGACACCTCCCTGCCTTAGCTCTTAAGACGCTCCACCGTTTTCTCCCACTGGATCAAGGCGAGGTCAGGAAACAGACAGGTGATGGCCACGGAAGGCATGGAGACGCCCTCCCCCCTCACCCTGGACTCGCCCTCCCCTCTCCACTCCACACGGTTGGGGAATAGGTAGAAGTATCGGCGCTGCCACTGCGTCAGGAAGGGGTTCCCCAGCTTCAGCATGTAGCCGTGCATGATACAGTCCTTCCCCAGCGCGTAGTCTAGCAGAGAAATTAAGACAAGAATTATAAAAGAACAGGAACTGATTTCCCAACCCCCCATTCCTCTAAGACCAGCTCACTGAGAGAAAACTTAATTCCTCAGACACGAAAAACAATACTTTTGCAAAATACAAACCAACCAATAAAACCAAATAAAATAAAAATATACAAAGACAAAACCCAAAACATGAGTTTAAAGAGAAACAATTCTGGTGTTTGCGTAGGCTCAGATTGTATAATTAGCCTTTAACAGGACTGAGTTTGTCCCTGGGTCTGGACATCAGTTCTAGTGTCAGAAGACTCTTTCAGACATCACAGCAGTAGTCATGTGATGCTCCCCTGCGTCCCATTCTTGCCTTCCACCTCCAGCTGCCGTCGTGCGTTTGGTCACGGTTCTTAATGCAGCTAGAAAACTTCACATTTTACTTACTGGGAAGAAACTAAATTTGGACTCGGAAGAGCTGCAGAGTTTGAGCACTGGCACAGTGACCTACTGACTGAGCCAAATAACCAGATGTTTATGAGAAACACTGACTGAGCAGAGAGCAAATCCTACTACTACTACTACTACTACTACTACTACACAACCAAGAACATGTCTGGAATGGCTAAAATACATGATATAAACACAAAAAAAAAAAAAGAATGTGCGCACGCGTGCGTGTAGTCCGCTCACCCTCCTCATGACCCTGCTGTTTGTTCTTGGCTCTCTTCCTCAGCTCATTCTTGTCGGTGTCATTGTTCACAGCCTCGTACACCGTCTCTGCCACCTCCTGCTGCCAGCGCTCCGAGATCACCAGGGGGAAGTTCTTATACAGCTCCTGGTCACTGTCTAGCAGCTACAGGTCGGGGAGACGGCACAGCACACACACACACACCCACACCCACACACACACACACACACGGAGGAAGAGAGAGAGAGAGAGAGAGAGAGAGAGAGAGAGAGAGAGAGAGAGAGAGAGAGGGAAAGAGCGAGCGTGAGCACAAAGCGAGTGTGTGTGATATAAGCAGGTGGTTTTGGACACGTCCATCTGAGACTTTTCTTCAGCAGCGATCTTCGAGTGTGACTACACCTGAAGAACCCAGTGCACAAGTGAAGTGTAACAAACATCTCCAGACGCATTTCAATTTTTAGTGTGTGTGGCTGAGATGGTGTGAGACAGGAGCGAGACTCCACTTGTTCTTGTTCAGAACACAGATCTCTGGTTATACAGGCAACAACCACTAGCAAACAGGCCTGTGTCACCAGGCACATTCGTCACCTGTGCCGAGTGGGACAAACTCACAGTTGTTCTAATCAAGCTTGGCCACAACTAGAGCCTGAACCTCACCAATGCTCCACTTAAAGTGCAAAGGAGGTAAGTCACTCTGGAAGGTTAATTCTAGCCATAAAGGTAAAGTTCTGAATCAACAGGAAAGAGTTTCACAACAGGGAGGCAGCCACTTTGACATTGAGGTCTTGTCTGGTGGGGGGTCCGAGGCTGCACCTTTATGCCTTTGGTGTCCTCCTCGTCGAAGGAGCCAATGTCAAAGGCGTCGGCTGCATTGACCTCTCCCCGGGGTGGGATGAGAGGCGGCGAATACTGAAACCAAACACCACAGAGGGATGTGCTTACACACACTTCTAGAACTGTGCAGCTCTACACAATAGTAATTAAAAAACACAATATTCTACTGAAATACATTCATACTAGTGAAAATAAAAACTGGTTCTTTTTGATGTGGTGAATGAAAAAAATATTGCACATAATTTCGTGTTTGACATCATAAATAAAAACAGACCATGCGTAGCACACGTCTAAATGGCAACACCAGCCGCTGTGGACGTTTGTGGGCTTACCTTCTGGAGATAGACCTGCTGCCAGTCGATTCCTTTGAAGAACAAATGTTCCTTCACCTCTGAAGCGCTATATGAGATGTCATGGAGGAGAAAAATGAAACCTGTGAGACACCACCACCTCTAACCAGCAGGTGGCAGTGCTTCAGTCAACGACCACCTTCACAACACAATTCTCACTAGAGTGGCTGTAAGCACAAGCATTTTCCATCAGTTCAGGTGGAACAAATCTCCACTGAAGGACAAATACACGCCTGGCCTGAGCAGAGAGTGGCAGGTAGTGTGACACGGTGAGCAGCATCCCTGACCACCTGGCGGTTCTGATCCATCGTTATGACGGCTGGTCGGGGGAGAAAAGGCTGGGGGTTGGGCTGAGGGGGGAACCTACCCGCTGCCCTGGCAACCAAGCCTCTTGGCCACGTCTCGCTGTAACAGACCTTCCAAAAGAGCCTTCAGCTCTGGAGAGAACGAGTCTGGCAACTCCACATTCTGGAACAAGAGGAGCATGCCACATTGTGTTAGGCCCAATTACACTGAATGGGCTCAGAATAACGGGCCCTTCTGTGATCATTGTTAAAAAAAAAAAACCCCATTTCAGTAGAAATATTAAGTAGTGTAATAGCTTTTATTTCTTCACTAGCCAGTTATCAAGGTCATCAGAGGTGATGGAACACCAAGTTACAGCACCCTATGGGAAACATTCAGGGAACACTCGCTCCATTATATTCTGTTATTCAATTCCAGAGATATAGTCCCCTTTGCAACCTCCTTTATATATCAAAAATGCCATCCACGTTTGCCCAATCACAAAATATTGCCCCATGCCACACTGGTTGAAATCCACTGTGTTCTGACATTTGGCAGTCTTGTAGATGACACATCCAGTCGGCACTATCGTATCACAGTTCACATGCTGCGCTCCGATGGGAGAGTAGTTGTGTAAGTGAAATGTTAAAGCAGTAGGACAGGCCCAGTGGGAGATCACGATGCCTCTGGACACAATTTCCACCCCAACATCATGACCAAAAACAATGATCATGTGCTCAAGCCCCTGCACCGCATGACTGCTAAAGCACAGTGATGGAGGCGTCTGCACTCTCCCCCTCAGAGGGTTGGAGGGGCTCATTTAGAAGTGGGTGTAGCAGGAATCTTGGAGCACACAGCTGGGCTCCACCCACTCAACCGTCCTGTAGGATCTGGCTCAGCTCCCTGAAGCTGGACTAGAGCTGACTTCCTAACTCAGCCTCCAAGGTGGGAACCTGGCAAAGCTACCGGAAGGCTGGTCTCACGTTAGCCGCTCACTGAGGGCATAGGACGCTGGACTAAGGCAGTCCTGCACAGGTGAGCTAACCATGTCCCTGACAACAAAACTGTAAAATGCAAAGGCAGGATGCAAATACAGACACATTTCCCTTTTCTGTGTGTATAGAGGTTTAAATGGATGTGCTCAGAAAAAGACAGGTTCCTTTTTTCACTGGAAAGCAGCAGTGTTATCAGTCTTTAAATTGGACACCTCAATACAAGGCAAGAGTGTGCTTGTGTCACTTTGCTATATAAAGTAAACTGAACTCATCATGGCACATTTGTATGCAGACACATGCAAAAAGGTCAAAGAGAAAAAGAAAGAAGTAAAGGAAAAAGGGGTGTGGTTTCACGGCTTACCATAGTGAGAGTCATACGGTCAATCTCGTGTTTATCTTTGGTCTTGTGCTGCCGGAATGGACTGTGTCTGAGAGGACAGGAGTCAAAGTTCATGTTAGTGGGGCGTGAGGTGTGTTGCGATGGGGGGGGGGGGTTTAGCTGTACAGGATTATGGGTAGTGAAGATGTTTTCTAGTGAAGTCATCCCTAGCTGCTGTGACCCTGGTCTTCCGTTGCTTTGAAATTTTCAAACGCACATGAATGGAGAACCACGTCAGCCTGCCCCCTCGCTTCCACTATCTACCTCTGCCTCTCTGTACGAGTGTAACTGTCTGAGGCAGGCCCCATGCTTCCTTCATGCCTCTGTGATGTCTGTGAGCTGACCTCCTGGGTTGCGACCCCTGGCATTTCAAATTTACTCTCCACATCAAACAGGTGTGTGTGTGTGTGTGTGTGTGTGTGTGTGTGTGTGTGTGTGTGTGTGTGTGTGACAGAATGGAACGGAGAGGATAGCCCTCACACACTCACGCGGTCGCACACTCGCGCTCACACAGACAGGCAGATACAGGGTAAAATTTCTCACCCGCGCAGAAGTTTGAACAGCATGCAGCCGAGGGAGAACCAGTCAGCGCTGCTGTCGTACGCGGTTCCCTTCTGCAGGACCTCCGGTGCCATGTAGCCATGGGTCCCCCTGCAAAAGCAGCACAATGCTGACTTCCCAGCACGACTTGGTCCCCAGCGCAGGCGAAATGGTCCACATGGACACTGGATGAGGCTTGCTTTCGTTCAGAGAGTAGGACCTGAGCTGCGCCAACCTGAACGGCACATTAACACCACCTGGACACGACTCAAACGCACAAATAAAAGGGCTTTGATTTTACACAGTGGATCGATCGCTTCCATCCAACCTGATCTATTTGTTTCCTACGGCGTGAAGCCAATTGAACGTGGGGAACCCGGCACCAGCATTGGCCCAGAGGCAGAAAGAGCAGTGAGGGACACAGCTGAACCCCGGAAACAAGCCTCCAGAACAGCACTCAGACAATTTATCAGTATCCACACACACACCCACCCACACAGAGCAACGTTGAGCTGCCTCAGAGCAGAGCCTTCATTACGTAAGGAGAGGCAGGCGAGGTGCCGTCTGACCGCTGGGCATCACTCTCAGGATCTGAACGCTCTCAGCTACAAGGCAGATGCTGAGTGTGAGGAAGACAAATGGCAGGTTCACACACGCTGGACGAGGAAGACAAACAGAGGGTACTCACACGCTGGCATGTGGTTTTTTCTTGGAGAAGTCACAAGCCAAGCCCAGGTCCGAGATGCGGACGTGGCCGTGCTCATCTAAGAGGATGTTTGCAGGCTGGGAGGGAACATGAGAGGTGAGATCAGAGACACAGCTGGACAGAGTCTGAAGTACAGACACACCACTTTCATCAGGATGGCTATTGTATATGCCAAACCTCACATATTGTATACACATATGTACCCACATGCCCACCCATTCATCCATTTTTCATCTCCCTCCAACTCACCCATTCTCTCTCCCCCCATATCTCCCCCATTCTCTATCTCCCGGTTCTCTCTCTCTCTTCCCCCCTCCTATCCCCCCCCACCCATCTCTCCCCCTCTCCATCCCACCCACCCATCTCTCCCCAATCTCCCATCCCCCCTCCTCTCTCCCCCACCCATCTCTCCCCCTCTCTCCCTCTCCTCTCTTCCCCTCCCATCCCGCCCTCCTATCCCCCCACCCATCTCTCCCCAATCTCCCATCCCCCCTCCCATCTCTCCCCCTCTCCATCCCACCCTCCTATCCCCCCCACCCATTTCTCCCTAATCTCCCATCCCCCCTCCCATCTCTCCCCCTCTCCGCTCTTCCCCTCCCATCCCGCCCTCCTATCCCCCCACCCATCTCTCCCCAATCTCCCATCCCCCCTCCTCTCTCCCCCACCCATCTCTCCCCCTCTCTCCCCCTCTCCTCTCTTCCCCTCTCCATCCCACCCTCCTATCCCCCCCACCCATCTCTCCCTAATCTCCCATCCCCCCTCCTCTCTCCCCCACCCATCTCTCCCCCTCTCTCCCCCACCCATCTCTCCCCCTCTCTCCCCCTCCCATCCCCCCCACCCATCTCTCCCTAATCTCCCATCCCCCCTCCCATCTCTCCCCCTCCTCTCTCCCCCTCTCCGCTCTTCCCCTCCCATCCCGCCCTCCTATCCCCCCACCCATCTCTCCCCAATCTCCCATCCCCCCCACCCATCTCTCCCCAATCTCCCATCTCTCCCCCTCTCTCCCCCACCCATCTCTCCCCCTCTCTCCCCCACCCATCTCTCCCCCTCTCTCCCCCTCTCCTCTCTTCCCCTCCCATCCCACCCTCCCATCCCCCCCACCCATCTCTCCCTAATCTCCCATCCCCCCTCCCATCTCTCCCCCTCCTCTCTCCCCCTCTCCGCTCTTCCCCTCCCATCCCGCCCTCCTATCCCCCCACCCATCTCTCCCCAATCTCCCATCCCCCCCACCCATCTCTCCCCCTCTCTCCCCCACCCATCTCTCCCCCTCTCTCCCCCTCTCCGCTCTTCCCCTCCCATCCCGCCCTCCTATCCCCCCACCCATCTCTCCCCAATCTCCCATCCCCCTCCTCTCTCCCCCCACCCATCTCTCCCCCTCTCCGCTCTTCCCCTCCCATCCCGCCCTCCTATCCCCCCACCCATCTCTCCCCAATCTCCCATCCCCCCCACCCATCTCTCCCCAATCTCCCATCCCCCCTCCTCTCTCCCCCACCCATCTCTCCCCCTCTCTCCCCCACCCATCTCTCCCCCTCTCATCCCACCCTCCTATCCCCCCCACCCATCTCTCCCTAATCTCCCATCCCCCCTCCCATCTCTCCCCCTCCTCTCTCCCCCTCTCCGCTCTTCCCCTCCCATCCCGCCACCCTATCCCCCCACCCATCTCTCCCCAATCTCCCATCCCGCCCTCCTATCCCCCCACCCATCTCTCCCCAATCTCCCATCCCCCTCCTCTCTCCCCCCACCCATCTCTCCCCCTCTCCGCTCTTCCCCTCCCATCCCGCCCTCCTATCCCCCCACCCATCTCTCCCCAATCTCCCATCCCCCTCCTCTCTCCCCCCACCCATCTCTCCCCCTCTCCGCTCTTCCCCTCCCATCCCGCCCTCCTATCCCCCCACCCATCTCTCCCCAATCTCCCATCCCCCTCCTCTCTCCCCCCACCCATCTCTCCCCCCCACCCATCTCTCCCCCTCCCATCCCACCCTCCTATCCCCCCCACCCATCTCTCCCTAATCTCCCATCCCCCCTCCCATCTCTCCCCCTCCTCTCTCCCCCTCTCCGCTCTTCCCCTCCCATCCCTCCATCTCCTATCTCTCCCCCATCTCTCCGTCCATCTCCTATCTCTCCCCAACCCATCTCCCCCATCTCTCCCCTCTTCCTCTCCCCCATATCTCTCCGTCCAGCTCCTATCTCTCCCCCATCTCTCCGTCCATCTCCTATCTCTCCCCAACCCATCTCCCGCATCTCTCCCCTCCTCCTCTCCCCCATATCTCTCCGTCCAGCTCCTATCTCTCCCCAACCCATCTCCCCCCCACCCATCTCTCCCCCTCCTCTCCCCATCTTCTCCCATCTCTCCCTCCATCTCCCCCATATCTCTCCCTCCATCTCCTATCTCTCCCCCATCTCCCCCCTCCCATCTCTCCCCCTCCTCTCTCCCCCTCTCCGATCTTCCCCTCCCATCCCTCCATCTCCTATCTCTCCCCCATCTCTCTGTCCATCTCCTATCTCTCCCCAACCCATCTCCCCCATCTCTCCCCTCCTCCTCTCCCCCATATCTCTCCGTCCAGCTCCTATCTCTCCCCCATCTCTCCGTCCATCTCCTATCTCTCCCCAACCCATCTCCCGCATCTCTCCCCTCCTCCTCTCCCCCATATCTCTCCGTCCAGCTCCTATCTCTCCCCAACCCATCTCCCCCCCACCCATCTCTCCCCCTCCTCTCCCATCTCTCCCCTCCTCCTCTCCCCATATCTCTCCGTCTAGCTCCTATCTCTCCCCAACCCATCTCCCCCCACCCATCTCTCCCCCTCCTCTCCCCATCTTCTCCCATCTCTCCCTCCATCTCCCCCATATCTCTCCCTCCATCTCCTATCTCTCCCCCATCTACCCCCTCCGTCTCCTCCCCCCCACCTCTCCCATCTCTCCCTCCATCTCCCCCATATCTCTCCCTCCATCTCCTATCTCTCCCCCATCTCTCCGTCCATCTCCTATCTCTCCCCAACCCATCTCCCCCATCTCTCCCCTCCTCCTCTCCCCCATATCTCTCCGTCCAGCTCCTATCTCTCCCCCATCTCTCCGTCCATCTCCTATCTCTCCCCAACCCATCTCCCGCATCTCTCCCCTCCTCCTCTCCCCCATATCTCTCCGTCCAGCTCCTATCTCTCCCCAACCCATCTCCCCCCCACCCATCTCTCCCCCTCCTCTCCCATCTCTCCCCTCCTCCTCTCCCCATATCTCTCCCTCCATCTCCTATCTCTCCCCCATCTCCCCCCTCCCATCTCTCCCCCTCCTCTCTCCCCCTCTCCGATCTTCCCCTCCCATCCCTCCATCTCCTATCTCTCCCCCATCTCTCTGTCCATCTCCTATCTCTCCCCAACCCATCTCCCCCATCTCTCCCCTCCTCCTCTCCCCCATATCTCTCCGTCCAGCTCCTATCTCTCCCCCATCTCTCCGTCCATCTCCTATCTCTCCCCAACCCATCTCCCGCATCTCTCCCCTCCTCCTCTCCCCCATATCCTCCGTCCAGCTCCTATCTCTCCCCAACCCATCTCCCCCCCACCCATCTCCCCCTCCTCTCCCACTCTCCCCTCCTCCTCCACCCCATATCTCTCCGTCTAGCTCCTATCTCTCCCCAACCCATCTCCCCCCACCCATCTCTCCCCCTCCTCTCCCCATCTTCTCCCATCTCTCCCTCCATCTCCCCCATACTCTCTCCCCTCCATCTCCTATCTCTCCCCCATCTACCCCCTCCGTCTCCTCCCCCCCACCTCTCCCATCTCTCCCTCCATCTCCCCCATATCTCTCCCCTCCATCTCCTATCTCTCCCCCATCTCTCCGTCCATCTCCTAGCTCCTCCCCAACCCATCTCCCCCATCTCTCCCCTCCTCCTCTCCCCCATATCTCTCCGTCCAGCTCCTATCTCTCCCCCATCTCTCCGTCCATCTCCTATCTCTCCCCCACCCATCTCCCGCATCTCTCCCCTCCTCCTCTCCCCCATATCTCTCCGTCCAGCTCCTATCTCTCCCCAACCCATCTCCCCCCCACCCATCTCTCCCCCTCCTCTCCCATCTCTCCCCTCCTCCTCTCCCCATATCTCTCCGTCTAGCTCCTATCTCTCCCCAACCCATCTCCCCCCACCCATCTCTCCCCCTCCTCTCCCCATCTTCTCCCATCTCTCCCTCCATCTCCCCCATATCTCTCCCTCCATCTCCTATCTCTCCCCCATCTACCCCCTCCGTCTCCCCCCCCCACCTCTCCCATCTCTCCCTCCATCTCCCCCATATCTCTCCCTCCATCTCCTATCTCTCCCCCATCTCTCCGTCCATCTCCTATCTCTCCCCAACCCATCTCCCCCATCTCTCCCCTCCTCCTCTCCCCCATATCTCTCCGTCCAGCTCCTATCTCTCCCCCATCTCTCCGTCCATCTCCTATCTCTCCCCAACCCATCTCCCGCATCTCTCCCCTCCTCCTCTCCCCCATATCTCTCCGTCCAGCTCCTATCTCTCCCCAACCCATCTCCCCCCCACCCATCTCTCCCCCTCCTCTCCCATCTCTCCCTCCATCTCCCCCCATATCTCTCCCTCCATCTCCTATCTCTCCCCCATCTCTCCGTCCTGCTCCTATCTCTCCCCAACCCATCTCCCCCATCCATCTCTCCCTCCATCTCCCCCATATCTCTCCCTCCATCTCCTAACTCTCCCCCATCTCTCCGTCCATCTCCTATCTCTCCCCAACCCATCTCCCCCATCTCTCCCCTCCTCCTCTCCCCCATATCTCTCCGTCCAGCTCCTATTTCTCCCCAACCCATCTCCCCCATCTCTCCCCTCCTCCTCTCCCCATATCTCTCCGTCCAGCTCCTATCTCTCCCCAACCCATCTCCCCCCATCTCTCCGTCCTGCTCCTATCTCTCCCCAACCCATCTCCCCCATCCATCTCTCCCTCCATCTCCCCCATATCTCTCCCTCCATCTCCTATCTCTCCCCCATCTCTCCGTCCATCTCCTATCTCTCCCCAACCCATCTCCCCCATCTCTCCCCTCCTCCTCTCCCCCATATCTCTCCTTCCAGCTCCTATCTCTCCCCAACCCATCTCCCCCATCTCTCCCCTCCTCCTCTCCCCCATATCTCTCTGTCCAGCCCTATCTCCCCAACCCATCTCCCCACCCACCCATCTCCCCCTCCTCTCCCCATCTTCTCCCATCCTCTCCCTCCATCTCCCCCATATCTCTCCCTCCGTCTCTCCCCCCATATCTCCCCCCAACCCATCTCCCCCCCACCCATCTCTCCCCTCCTCTCCCATCTCTCCCTCCATCTCCCCCATATCTCTCCCTCCATCTCCTATCTCTCCCCCATCTCTCCGTCCTGCTCCTCTCTCCCCAACCCATCTCCCCCATCCATCTCTCCCTCCATCTCCCCCATATCTCTCCCTCCATCTCCTAACTCTCCCCATCTCTCCGTCCATCTCCTATCTCTCCCCAACCCATCTCCCCCATCTCTCCCCTCCTCCTCTCCCCCATATCTCTCCGTCCAGCTCCTATCTCTCCCCAACCCATCTCCCCCATCTCTCCCCTCCTCCTCTCCCCCATATCTCTCCGTCCAGCTCCATCTCTCCCCAACCCATCTCCCCCCCACCCATCTCTCCCCCTCCTCTCCCCATCTCTCCCCATCTCTCCCTCCATCTCCCCCATATCTCTCCCTCCGTCTCCTCCCCCCCACCCATCTCCCCCCCTCCTCTCCCATCCTCATCCTCCGTCTCCTCCCCCCCACCCTTCTCCCCCCCTCCTCTCCCATCTCATCCTCCGTCTCCTCCCCCCCACCCATCTCCCCCCCTCCTCTCCCATCTCTCCCTCCATCCTCCCCCATATCTCTCCCTCCATCTCCTATCTCTCCCCATCTCTCCGTCCATCTCCTATCTCTCCCCAACCCATCTCCCCCATCTCTCCCCCTCCTCTCCCCCATCTCTCCCTCCATCTCCTATCTCTCCCCCATCTCTCCTCCAGCTCCTATCTCTCCCCAACCCATCTCCCCCCCCACCCATCTCGCCCCCTCCTCTCCCATCTCTCCCTCCATCTCCCCCATATCTCTCCCTCCATCTCCTTCTCTCCCATCTCTCCGTCCATCTCCTATCTCTCCCAACCCATCTCCCCCATCTCTCCCCTCCTCCTCCTCCCCCATATCTCTCCCTCCATCTCCTATCTCTCCCCCATCTCTCCGTCCAGCTCCTATCTCTCCCCAACCCATCTCCCCCCCACCCATCTCTCCCCCTCCTCTCCCATCCCTCCCTCCATCTCCCCCATATCTCTCCCCCTCCTCTCCCATCTCTCCCTCCATCTCCCCCATATCTCTCCCTCCATCTCCTCCCCCCCTCCCCACCCTATCTCTCCCTCCATCTCCTATCTCTCCCCCATCTCTCCGTCCAGCTCCTATCTCTCCCCAACCCATCTCCCCATCTCTCTCCTCCTCCTCTCCCCCATATCTCTCCGTCCAGCTCCTATCTCTCCCCAACCCATCTCCCCCCCACCCATCTCTCCCCCTCCTCTCCCATCTCTCCCTCCATCTCCCCCATCTCTCCCCCCTCCTCTCCCATCTCTCCCCTCCATCTCCCCCATATCTCTCCCTCCTCTCCTCCCCCTCCCCATCTCCCCCCCTCCTCTCCCATCTCTCCCTCCATCTCCCCCATATCTCTCCCTCCATCTCCTCTCTCCCCCATCTCTCCGTCCAGCTCCTATCTCTCCCCAACCTATCTCCCCCCCACCCATCTCTCCCCCCTCCTCTCCCATCTCTCTCCGTCCAGCTCCTATCTCTCCCCACCCAGCTCCCCCCCACCCATCTCTCCCCCTCCTCTCCCATCTCTCCCTCCATCTCCCCCATATCTCTCCCCCCTCCTCTCCCATCTCTCCCTCCATCTCCCCCATATCTCTCCCTCCATCTCCCCCCCCCCACCCCATCTCTCCCCATTCTCCATCCCCCCTCCTCTCTCCCCCACCCATCTCTCCCCCTCTCTCCCCCACCCACTCTCCCCCTCTCCATCCACCCTCCTATCCCCCCACCCATCTCTCCTATCTCCCCATCCCCCTCCCATCTCTCCCCCTCCTCTCTCCCCCTCTCCGCTCTTCCCCTCCCATCCCGCCACCCTATCCCCCCCACCCATCTCTCCCCAATCTCCCATCCCGCCCTCCTATCCCCCCACCCATCTCTCCCCAATCTCCCATCCCCCTCCTCTCTCCCCCCACCCATCTCTCCCCCTCTCCGCTCTTCCCCTCCCATCCCGCCCTCCTATCCCCCCACCCATCTCTCCCCAATCTCCCATCCCCCTCCTCTCTCCCCCCACCCATCTTCCCCCTCTCCGCTCTTCCCCTCCCATCCCGCCCTCCTATCCCCCCACCCATCTCTCCCCAATCTCCCATCCCCCTCCTCTCTCCCCCCACCCATCTCTCCCCCCCACCCATCTCTCCCCCTCCCATCCCACCCTCCTATCCCCCCACCCATCTCTCCCTAATCTCCCATCCCCCCTCCCATCTCTCCCCCTCCTCTCTCCCCCTCTCCGCTCTTCCCCTCCCATCCCTCCATCTCCTATCTCTCCCCCATCTCTCCGTCCATCTCCTATCTCTCCCCAACCCATCTCCCCCATCTCTCCCCTCTTCCTCTCCCCCATATCTCTCCGTCCAGCTCCTATCTCTCCCCCATCTCTCCGTCCATCTCCTATCTCTCCCCAACCCATCTCCCGCATCTCTCCCTCCTCCTCTCCCCCATATCTCTCCGTCCAGCTCCTATCTCTCCCCAACCCATCTCCCCCACCCATCTCTCCCCCTCCTCTCCCCATCTTCTCCCATCTCTCCCTCCATCTCCCCCATATCTCTCCCTCCATCTCCTATCTCTCCCCCATCTCCCCCCTCCCATCTCTCCCCCTCCCTCTCTCCCCCTCTCCGATCTTCCCCTCCCATCCCTCCATCTCCTATCTCTCCCCCATCTCTCTGTCCATCTCCTATCTCTCCCCAACCCATCTCCCCCATCTCTCCCCTCCTCCTCTCCCCCATATCTCTCCGTCCAGCTCCTATCTCTCCCCCATCTCTCCGTCCATCTCCTATCTCTCCCCAACCCATCTCCCGCATCTCTCCCCTCCTCCTCTCCCC
This sequence comes from Electrophorus electricus, assembly GCF_041902795.1. NCBI lineage: Eukaryota > Metazoa > Chordata > Actinopteri > Gymnotiformes > Gymnotidae > Electrophorus > Electrophorus electricus. Next base: position 552,672 of record NC_137515.1, on the reverse strand, counting down.
CATATCTCTCCGTCCAGCTCCTATCTCTCCCCAACCCATCTCCCCCCCACCCATCTCTCCCCCTCCTCTCCCATCTCTCCCCTCCTCCTCTCCCCATATCTCTCCGTCTAGCTCCTATCTCTCCCCAACCCATCTCCCCCCACCCATCTCTCCCCCTCCTCTCCCCATCTTCTCCCATCTCTCCCTCCATCTCCCCCATATCTCTCCCTCCATCTCCTATCTCTCCCCCATCTACCCCCTCCGTCTCCTCCCCCCCACCTCTCCCATCTCTCCCTCCATCTCCCCCATATCTCTCCCTCCATCTCCTATCTCTCCCCCATCTCTCCGTCCATCTCCTATCTCTCCCCAACCCATCTCCCCCATCTCTCCCCTCCTCCTCTCCCCCATATCTCTCCGTCCAGCTCCTTCTCTCCCCCATCTCTCCGTCCATCTCCTATCTCTCCCCAACCCATCTCCCGCATCTCTCCCCTCCTCCTCTCCCCCATATCTCTCCGTCCAGCTCCTATCTCTCCCCAACCCATCTCCCCCCCACCCATCTCTCCCCCTCCTCTCCCATCTCTCCCCTCCTCCTCTCCCCATATCTCTCCCTCCATCTCCTATCTCTCCCCCATCTCCCCCCTCCCATCTCTCCCCCTCCTCTCTCCCCCTCTCCGATCTTCCCCTCCCATCCCTCCATCTCCTATCTCTCCCCCATCTCTCTGTCCATCTCCTATCTCTCCCCAACCCATCTCCCCCATCTCTCCCCTCCTCCTCTCCCCCATATCTCTCCGTCCAGCTCCTATCTCTCCCCCATCTCTCCGTCCATCTCCTATCTCTCCCCAACCCATCTCCCGCATCTCTCCCCTCCTCCTCTCCCCCATATCTCTCCGTCCAGCTCCTATCTCTCCCCAACCCATCTCCCCCCACCCATCTCTCCCCCTCCTCTCCCTCTCTCCCCTCCTCCTCTCCCCATATCTCTCCGTCTAGCTCCTATCTCTCCCCAACCCATCTCCCCCCACCCATCTCTCCCCCTCCTCTCCCCATCTTCTCCCATCTCTCCTCCATCTCCCCCATATCTCTCCCTCCATCTCCTATCTCTCCCCCATCTACCCCCTCCGTCTCCTCCCCCCACCTCTCCCATCTCTCCCTCCATCTCCCCCATATCTCTCCCTCCATCTCCTATCTCTCCCCCATCTCTCCGTCCATCTCCTATCTCTCCCCAACCCATCTCCCCCCATCTCTCCCCTCCTCCTCTCCCCCATATCTCTCCGTCCAGCTCCTATCTCTCCCCCATCTCTCCGTCCATCTCCTATCTCTCCCCAACCCATCTCCCGCATCTCTCCCCTCCTCCTCTCCCCCATATCTCTCCGTCCAGCTCCTATCTCTCCCCAACCCATCTCCCCACCCCCCCACCCATCTCTCCCCCTCCTCTCCCATCTCTCCCCTCCTCCTCTCCCCATATCTCTCCGTCTAGCTCCTATCTCTCCCCAACCCATCTCCCCCCACCCATCTCTCCCCCTCCTCTCCCCATCTTCTCCCATCTCTCCCTCCATCTCCCCCATATCTCTCCCTCCATCTCCTATCTCTCCCCCATCTACCCCCTCCGTCTCCCCCCCCCACCTCTCCCATCTCTCCCTCCATCTCCCCCATATCTCTCCCTCCATCTCCTATCTCTCCCCCATCTCTCCGTCCATCTCCTATCTCTCCCCAACCCATCTCCCCATCTCTCCCCTCCTCCTCTCCCCCATATCTCTCCGTCCAGCTCCTATCTCTCCCCCATCTCTCCGTCCATCTCCTATCTCTCCCCAACCCATCTCCCGCATCTCTCCCCTCCTCCTCTCCCCCATATCTCTCCCGTCCAGCTCCTATCTCTCCCCCAACCCATCTCCCCCCCACCCATCTCTCCCCCTCCTCTCCCATCTCTCCCTCCATCTCCCCCATATCTCTCCCTCCATCTCCTATCTCTCCCCCATCTCTCCGTCCCTGCTCCTATCTCTCCCCAACCCATCTCCCCCATCCATCTCTCCCTCCATCTCCCCCATATCTCTCCCTCCATCTCCTATCTCTCCCCCATCTCTCCGTCCATCTCCTATCTCTCCCCAACCCATCTCCCCCATCTCTCCCCTCCTCCTCTCCCCCCTATCTCTCCGTCCAGCTCCTATTTCTCCCCAACCCATCTCCCCCATCTCCCCTCCTCCTCTCCCCCATATCTCTCCGTCCAGCTCCTATCTCTCCCCAACCCATCTCCCCCCCATCTCTCCGTCCTGCTCCTATCTCTCCCCAACCCATCTCCCCCCATCCATCTCTCCCTCCATCTCCCCCATATCTCTCCCTCCATCTCCTATCTCTCCCCCATCTCTCCGTCCATCTCCTATCTCTCCCCAACCCATCTCCCCCCATCTCTCCCCCCTCCTCTCCCCCATATCTCTCCTTCCAGCTCCTATCTCTCCCCAACCCATCTCCCCCATCTCTCCCCTCCTCCTCTCCCCCATATCTCTCTGTCCAGCGCCTATCTCTCCCCAACCCATCTCCCCCCCACCCATCTCTCCCCCTCCTCTCCCCATCTTCTCCCATCTCTCCCTCCATCTCCCCCATATCTCTCCCTCCGTCTCTCCCCCATATCTCTCCGTCCAGCTCCTATCTCTCCCCAACCCATCTCCCCCCCACCCATCTCTCCCCCTCCTCTCCCATCTCTCCCTCCATCTCCCCCATATCTCTCCCTCCATCTCCTATCTCTCCCCCATCTCTCCGTCCTGCTCCTCTCTCCCCAACCCATCTCCCCCCATCCATCTCTCCCTCCATCTCCCCATATCTCTCCCTCCATCTCCTAACTCTCCCCCATCTCTCCGTCCATCTCCTATCTCTCCCCAACCCATCTCCCCCATCTCTCCCTCCTCCTCTCCCCCATACTTCTCCTCCATCTCCTATCTCTCCCCCAACCCATCTCCCCCATCTCTCCCCTCCTCCTCTCCCCCATATCTCTCCGTCCAGCTCCTATCTCTCCCCAACCCATCTCCCCCCCCACCCATCTCTCCCCCTCCTCTCCCCATCTTCTCCCATCTCTCCCTCCATCTCCCCCATATCTCTCCCTCCGTCTCCTCCCCCCCACCCATCTCCCCCCCTCCTCCCATCTCATCCTCCGTCTCCTCCCCCCCACCCATCTCCCCCCTCCTCTCCCCATCTCATCCTCCCGTCTCCTCCCCCCCACCCATCTCCCCCCCTCCTCTCCCATCTCTCCCTCCATCTCCCCCATATCTCTCTCTCCCTCCATCTCCCCCCATATCTCTCCCTCCATCTCCCCCCCACCCATCTCCCCCCCACCCATCTCTCCCCCTCCTCTCCATCTCTCTCCGTCCAGCTCCACACTCCCCAACCCATCTCCCCCCCACCCCATCTCTCCCCTCCTCTCCCATCTCTCCCTCCATCTCCCCCATATCTCTCCCCCTCCTCTCCCATCTCTCCCTCCATCTCCCCCATATCTCTCCCTCCACTCCCCCCACCCATCTCCCCCCCCCTCTCCCATCTCTCCCTCCGTCTCCTCCCCCCACCCATCTCCCCCCCTCCTCCCCATCTCTCCCTCCATCTCCCCATATCTCCCTCCATCACCTATCTCTCCCCCATCTCTCCCGTCCAGCTCCTATCTCTCCCAACCTATCTCCCCCCCACCCATCTCTCCCCCTCCTCTCCCATCTCTCTCCGTCCAGCTCCTATCTCTCCCCAACCCATCTCCCCCCCACCCATCTCTCCCCCTCCTCTCCCATCTCTCCCTCCATCTCCCCCATATCTCTCCCCCCTCCTCTCCCATCTCTCCCTCCATCTCTCCCATCTCTCCCTCCATCTCCCCCATATCTCTCCCTCCATCTCCCCCCCTCCTCTCCCATCTCTCCCTCCGTCTCCTCCCCCTCACCCATCTCCCCCCCTCCTCTCCCATCTCTCCCTCCATCTCCCCCATATCTCTCCCTCCATCTCCTATCTCTCCCCCATCTCTCCGTCCAGCTCCTATCTCTCCCCAACCTATCTCCCCCCCACCCATCTCTCCCCCTCCTCTCCCATCTCTCCCTCCATCTCCCCCATATCTCTCCCTCCATCTCCTCCCCCCCACCCATCTCCCCCCTCCTCTCCCATCTCTCCCTCCGTCTCCTCCCCCTCACCCATCTCCCCCCCTCCTCTCCCATCTCTCCCTCCATCTCCCCCATATCTCTCCCTCCATCTCCTATCTCTCCCCATCTCTCCGTCCATCTCCTATCTCTCCCCAACCCATCTCCCCCATCTCTCTCATCTCTCCCTCCATCTCCCCCATGTCTCCCTCCATCTCCCCCACATCTCTCCCTCCATCTCCTATCTCTCCCGAACCCATCTCCCCCATCTCTCCCCTCCTCCTCTCCCCCATATCTCTCCGCCCAGCTCCTATCTCTCCCCAACCTATCTCCCCCCCACCCATCTCTCCCCCTCCTCTCCCATCTCTCCCTCCATCTCCCCCATATCTCTCCCTCCGTCTCCTCCCCCCACCCATCTCCCCCCTCCTCTCCCATCTCTCCCTCCATCTCCCCCATATCTCTCCCTCCATCTCCTATCTCTCCCCCATCTCTCCGTCCATCTCCTATCTCTCCCCAACCCATCTCCCCATCTCTCCCCTCCTCCTCTCCCCATATCTCTCCGTCCAGCTCCTCTCTCCCAAACCCATCTCCCCCCCACCCATCTCTCCCCCTCCTCTCCCATCTCTCCCTCCGTCTCCTCCCCCTCACCCATCTCCCCCCCTCCTCTCCCATCTCTCCCTCCATCTCCCCCATATCTCTCCCTCCATCTCCTATCTCTCCCCATCTCTCCGTCCATCTCCTATCTCTCCCCAACCCATCTCCCCCATCTCTCCCTCCTCCTCTCCCCCATATCTCTCCCTCCATCTCCTATCTCCCCTCATCTCTCCGTCCATCTCCTATCTCTCCCCAACCCATCTCCCCCATCTCTCCCCTCCTCCTCTCCCCAATATCTCTCCGTCCAGCTCCTATCTCTCCCCAACCCATCTCTCCCCCAACCCATCTCCCCCCCACCCATCTCTCACCCTCCTCTCCCATCTCTCCCTCCATCTCCTATCTCTCCCCATCTCTCCGTCCATCTCCTATCTCTCCCCAACCCATCTCCCCCATCTCTCCCCTCCTCCTCTCCCCAATATCTATCCGTCCAGCTCCTATCTCTCCCCAACCCATCTCCCCCCCACCCATCTCCCCCCTCCTCTCCCATCTCTCCCTCCGTCTCCTCCCCCCCACCCATCTTCTCCCATCTCTCCCTCCATCTCCCCCATATCTCTCCCTCCATCTCCTATCTCTCCCCCATCTCCCCCCTCCGTCTCCTCCCCCCACCCATCTCCCCATCTCTTCGTCCATCTCCTATCTCTCCCCAACCCATCTCTCCCCTCCTCTCCCCATCTTCTCCCATATCTCTCCGTCCAGCTCCTATCTCTCCCCCATCTCTCCGTCCCTCTCCTATCTCTCCCCAACCCATCTCCCCCATCTCTCCCCTCCTCCTCTCCCCCATATCTCTCTTTCCAGCTCCTATCTCTCCCCAACCCATCTCTCCCTCCATCTCCCCCATATCTCTCCCTCCATCTCCTATCTCTCCCCCATCTCTCCGTCCATCTCCTATCTCTCCCCAACCCATCACCCCATCTCTTCGTCCATCTCCTATCTCTCCCCAACCCATCTCTCCCCTCCTCCTCTCCCCTCCTCCTCTCCCCCATATCTCTCTGTCCAGCTCCTATCTCTCCCCAACCCATCTCTCCCTCCATCTCCCCCATATCTCTCCCTCCATCTCCTATCTCTCCCCCATCTCTCCTTCCATCTCCTATCTCTCCCCAACCCATCTCCCCCATCTCTCCCCTCCTCCTCTCCCCCATATCTCTCCGTCCAGCTCCTATCTCTCCCCAACCCATCTCCCCATCTCTTCGTCCATCTCCTATCTCTCCCCAACCCATCTCCCCATCTTCTCCCATATCTCTCCGTCCAGCTCCTATCTCTCCCCCATCTCTCCGTCCCTCTCCTATCTCTCCCCAACCCATCTCCCCCATCTCTCCCCTCCTCCTCTCCCCCATATCTCTCTTTCCAGCTCCTATCTCTCCCCAACCCATCTCTCCCTCCATCTCCCCCATATCTTTCCCTCCATCTCCTATCTCTCCCCCATCTCTCCGTCCATCTCCTATCTCTCCCCAACCCATCACCCCATCTCTTCGTCCATCTCCTATCTCTCCCCAACCCATCTCTCCCCTCCTCCTCTCCCCTCCTCCTCTCCCCCATATCTCTCTGTCCAGCTCCTATCTCTCCCCAACCCATCTCTCCCTCCATCTCCCCCATATCTCTCCCTCCATCTCCTATCTCTCCCCCATCTCTCCTTCCATCTCCTATCTCTCCCCAACCCATCTCCCCCATCTCTCCCCTCCTCCTCTCCCCCATATCTCTCCGTCCAGCTCCTATCTCTCCCCAACCCATCTCCCCATCTCTTCGTCCATCTCCTATCTCTCCCCAACCCATCTCCCCATCTTCTCCCATATCTCTCCGTCCAGCTCCTATCTCTCCCCCATCTCTCCGTCCCTCTCCTATCTCTCCCCAACCCATCTCCCCCATCTCTCCCCCTCCTCCTCTCCCCCATATCTCTCTTTCCAGCTCCTATCTCTCCCCAACCCATCTCTCCCTCCATCTCCCCCATATCTCTCCCTCCATCTCCTATCTCTCCCCCATCTCTCCGTCCATCTCCTATCTCTCCCCCAACCCATCACCCCATCTCTTCGTCCATCTCCTATCTCTCCCCAACCCATCTCTCCCCTCCTCCTCTCCCCTCCTCCTCTCCCCCATATCTCTCTGTCCAGCTCCTATCTCTCCCCAACCCATCTCTCCCTCCATCTCCCCCATATCTCTCCCTCCATCTCCTATCTCTCCCCCATCTCTCCTTCCATCTCCTATCTCTCCCCAACCCATCTCCCCCATCTCTCCCCTCCTCCTCTCCCCCATATCTCTCCGTCCAGCTCCTATCTCTCCCCAACCCATCTCCCCATCTCTTCGTCCATCTCCTATCTCTCCCCAACCCATCTCCCCCATCTCTTCCCTCCTCTCCCCATCTTCTCCCATATCTCTCCGTCCAGCTCCTATCTCTCCCCAACCCATCTCCCCCATCTCTCCCCTCCTCCTCTCCCCCATATCTCTCCGTCCAGCTCCTATCTCCCCCCCACCCATCTCTCCCCCTCCTCTCCCCATCTTATCCCATCTCTCCCTCCATCTCCCCCATATCTCTCCCTCCATCTCCTATCTCTCCCCCATCTCTCCGTCCATCTCCTATCTCTCCCCAACCCATCTCTCCCTCCATCTCCCCCATATCTCTCCCTCCATCTCCTATCTCTCCCCCATCTCTCCGTCCATCTCCTATCTCTCCCCAACCCATCTCCCCCATCTCTCCCCTCCTCCTCTCCCCCATATCTCTCCGTCCAGCTCCTATCTCTCCCCAACCCATCTCCCCATCTCTTCGTCCATCTCCTATCTCTCCCCAACCCATCTCCCCCATCTCTTCCCTCCTCTCCCCATCTTCTCCCATATCTCTCCGTCCAGCTCCTATCTCTCCCCAACCCATCTCCCCCATCTCTCCCCTCCTCCTCTCCCCCATATCTCTCCGTCCAGCTCCTATCTCCCCCCCACCCATCTCTCCCCCTCCTCTCCCCATCTTATCCCATCTCTCCCTCCATCTCCCCCATATCTCTCCCTCCATCTCCTATCTCTCCCCCATCTCTCCGTCCATCTCCTATCTCTCCCCAACCCATCTCCCCCATCTCTCCCCTCCTCCTCTCCCCATATCTCTCCGTCCAGCTCCTATCTCCCCCCCACCCATCTCTCCCCCTCCTCTCCCATCTCTCTCCGTCCAGCTCCTATCTCTCCCCAACCCATCTCCCCCCCACCCATCTCTCCCCCTCCTCTCCCATCTCTCCCTCCATCTCCCCCATATCTCTCCCCCCTCCTCTCCCATCTCTCCCTCCATCTCCCCCATATCTCTCCCTCCATCTCCCCCCCACCCATCTCCCCATCTCTTCGTCCATCTCCTATCTCTCCCCAACCCATCTCCCCCATCTCTTCCCTCCTCTCCCCATCTTCTCCCATATCTCTCCGTCCAGCTCCTATCTCTCCCCAACCCATCTCCCCCATCTCTCCCCTCCTCCTCTCCCCATATCTCTCCGTCCAGCTCCTATCTCCCCCCCACCCATCTCTCCCCCCTCCTCTCCCCATCTTATCCCATCTCTCCCTCCATCTCCCCCATATCTCTCCCTCCATCTCCTATCTCTCCCCATCTCTCCGTCCATCTCCTATCTCTCCCCAACCCATCTCTCCCTCCATCTCCCCCATATCTCTCCCTCCATCTCCTATCTCTCCCCCATCTCTCCGTCCATCTCCTATCTCTCCCCAACCCATCTCCCCCATCTCTCCCCTCCTCCTCTCCCCCATATCTCTCCGTCCAGCTCCTATCTCCTCCCAACCCATCTCCCCATCTCTTCGTCCATCTCCTATCTCTCCCCAACCCATCTCCCCCATCTCTTCCCTCCTCTCCCCATCTTCTCCCATATCTCTCCGTCCAGCTCCTATCTCTCCCCAACCCATCTCCCCCATCTCTCCCTCCTCCTCTCCCCCATATCTCTCCGTCCAGCTCCTATCTCCCCCCCACCCATCTCTCCCCCTCCTCTCCCCATCTTATCCCATCTCTCCCTCCATCTCCCCCATATCTCTCCTCCATCTCCTATCTCTCCCCATCTCTCCGTCCATCTCCTATCTCTCCCCAACCCATCTCCCCCATCTCTCCCCTCCTCCTCTCCCCATATCTCTCCGTCCAGCTCCTATCTCCCCCCCACCCATCTCTCCCCCTCCTCTCCCATCTCTCTCCGTCCAGCTCCTATCTCTCCCCAACCCATCTCCCCCCCACCCATCTCTCCCCCTCCCTCTCCCATCTCTCCCTCCATCTCCCCCATATCTCTCCCCCCTCCTCTCCCATCTCTCCCTCCATCTCCCCCATATCTCTCCCTCCATCTCCCCCCCACCCATCTCTCCCCCTCCTCTCCCATCTCTCTCCGTCCAGCTCCTATCTCTCCCCAACCATCTCCCCCCCACCCATCTCTCCCCCTCCTCTCCCATCTCTCCCTCCATCTCCCCCATATCTCTCCCCCCTCCTCTCCCATCTCTCCCTCCATCTCCCCCATATCTCTCCCTCCATCTCCCCCCCACCCATCTCCCCCCCACCCATCTCTCCCCCTCCTCTCCCATCTCTCTCCGTCCAGCTCCTCTCTCCCCAACCCCATCTCCCCCCCACCCATCTCTCCCCTCCTCTCCCATCTCTCCTCCATCTCCCCCATATCTCTCCCCCCTCCTCTCCCATCTCTCCCCTCCATCTCCCCCATATCTCTCCCTCCATCTCCCCCCCACCCATCTCCCCCCCCCTCTCCCATCTCTCCCTCCGTCTCCTCCCCCTCACCCATCTCCCCCCCTCCTCTCCCATCTCTCCCTCCATCTCCCCCATATCTCCCTCCATCTCCTATCTCTCCCCCATCTCTCCGTCCAGCTCCTATCTCTCCCCAACCTATCTCCCCCCACCCATCTCTCCCCCTCCTCTCCCATCTCTCTCCGTCCAGCTCCTATCTCTCCCCAACCCATCTCCCCCCCACCCATCTCTCCCCCTCCTCTCCCATCTCTCCCCCTCCATCTCCCCCATATCTCTCCCCCCTCCTCTCCCATCTCTCCCTCCATCTCTCCCATCTCCTCCCTCCATCTCCCCCATCATCTCTCCCTCCATCTCCCCCCTCCTCTCCCATCTCTCCCTCCGTCTCCTCCCCCTCACCCATCTCCCCCCCTCCTCTCCCATCTCTCCCTCCATCTCCCCCATATCTCTCCCTCCATCTCCTATCTCTCCCCCATCTCTCCGTCCAGCTCCTATCTCTCCCCAACCTATCTCCCCCCCACCCCTCTCTCCCCCTCCTCTCCCATCTCTCCCTCCATCTCCCCCATATCTCTCCCTCCATCTCCTCCCCCCCCACCCATCTCCCCCCTCCTCTCCCATCTCTCCCTCCGTCTCCTCCCCCTCACCCATCTCCCCCCCTCCTCTCCCATCTCTCCCTCCATCTCCCCCATATCTCTCCCTCCATCTCCTATCTCTCCCCATCTCTCCGTCCATCTCCTATCTCTCCCCAACCCATCTCCCCCATCTCTCCCATCTCTCCCTCCATCTCCCCCATGTCTCCCTCCATCTCCTATCTCTCCCCCATCTCTCCGTCCATCTCCTATCTCTCCCGAACCCATCTCCCCCATCTCTCCCCTCCTCCTCTCCCCCATATCTCTCCGCCCAGCTCCTCCCCCCACCCATCTCCCCCCTCCTCTCCCATCTCTCCCTCCGTCTCCTCCCCCTCACCCATCTCCCCCCCTCCTCTCCCATCTCTCCCTCCATCTCCCCCATATCTCTCCCTCCATCTCCTATCTCTCCCCATCTCTCCGTCCATCTCCTATCTCTCCCCAACCCATCTCCCCCATCTCTCCCATCTCTCCCTCCATCTCCCCCATGTCTCCCTCCATCTCCTATCTCTCCCCCATCTCTCCGTCCATCTCCTATCTCTCCCGAACCCATCTCCCCCATCTCTCCCCTCCTCCTCTCCCCCATATCTCTCCGCCCAGCTCCTATCTCTCCCCAACCTATCTCCCCCCCACCCATCTCTCCCCCTCCTCTCCCATCTCTCCCTCCATCTCCCCCATATCTCTCCCTCCGTCTCCTCCCCCCACCCATCTCCCCCCCTCCTCTCCCATCTCTCCCTCCATCTCCCCCATATCTCTCCCTCCATCTCCTATCTCTCCCCATCTCTCCGTCCATCTCCTATCTCTCCCCAACCCATCTCCCCCATCTCTCCCCTCCTCCTCTCCCCCATATCTCTCCGCCCAGCTCCTATCTCTCCCAACCTATCTCCCCCCCACCCATCTCTCCCCCTCCTCTCCCATCTCTCCCTCCATCTCCCCCATATCTCTCCCTCCGTCTCCTCCCCCCACCCATCTCCCCCCTCCTCTCCCATCTCTCCCTCCATCTCCCCCATATCTCTCCCTCCATCTCCTATCTCTCCCCATCTCTCCGTCCATCTCCTATCTCTCCCCAACCCATCTCCCCCATCTCTCCCCTCCTCCTCTCCCCATATCTCTCCGTCCAGCTCCTCTCTCCCAAACCCATCTCCCCCCCACCCATCTCTCCCCTCCTCTCCCATCTCTCCCTCCGTCTCCTCCCCCTCACCCATCTCCCCCCCTCCTCTCCCATCTCTCCCTCCATCTCCCCCATATCTCTCCCTCCATCTCCTATCTCTCCCCATCTCTCCGTCCATCTCGTATCTCTCCCCAACCCATCTCCCCCATCTCTCCCCTCCTCCTCTCCCCCATATCTCTCCCTCCATCTCCTATCTCTCCCCCATCTCTCCGTCATCTCCTATCTCTCCCCAACCCATCTCCCCCATCTCTCCCCTCCTCCTCTCCCCATATCTCTCCGTCCAGCTCCTCTCTCCCAAACCCATCTCCCCCCCACCCATCTCTCCCCCTCCTCTCCCATCTCTCCCTCCGTCTCCTCCCCCTCACCCATCTCCCCCCCTCCTCTCCCATCTCTCCCTCCATCTCCCCCATATCTCTCCCTCCATCTCCTATCTCTCCCCATCTCTCCGTCCATCTCCTATCTCTCCCCAACCCATCTCCCCTATCTCTCCCCTCCTCCTCTCCCCCATATCTCTCCCTCCATCTCCTATCTCCCCTCATCTCTCCGTCCATCTCCTATCTCTCCCCAACCCATCTCCCCCATCTCTCCCCTCCTCCTCTCCCCAATATCTCTCCGTCCAGCTCCTATCTCTCCCCAACCCATCTCTCCCCAACCCATCTCCCCCCCACCCATCTCTCACCCTCCTCTCCCATCTCTCCCTCCATCTCCTATCTCTCCCCATCTCTCCGTCCATCCTCCTATCTCTCCCCAACCCATCTCCCCCATCTCTCCCCCTCCTCCTCTCCCCATATCTATCCGTCCAGCTCCTATCTCTCCCCAACCCATCTCCCCCCCACCCATCTCCCCCCTCCTCTCCCATCTCTCCCTCCGTCTCCTCCCCCCACCCATCTTCTCCCATCTCTCCCTCCATCTCCCCCATATCTCTCCCTCCATCTCCTATCTCTCCCCCATCTCCCCCCTCCGTCTCCTCCCCCCCACCCATCTCCCCATCTCTTCGTCCATCTCCTATCTCTCCCCAACCCATCTCTCCCCTCCTCTCCCCATCTTCTCCCATATCTCTCCGTCCAGCTCCTATCTCTCCCCATCTCTCCGTCCCTCTCCTATCTCTCCCCAACCCATCTCCCCCATCTCTCCCCTCCTCCTCTCCCCCATATCTCTTTCCAGCTCCTATCTCTCCCCAACCCATCTCTCCCTCCATCTCCCCCATATCTCTCCTCCATCTCCTATCCTCCCCCATCTCTCCGTCCATCTCCTATCTCTCCCCAACCCATCACCCCATCTCTTCGTCCATCTCCTATCTCTCCCCAACCCATCTCTCCCTCTCTCCTCTCCCCTCCTCCTCTCCCCCATATCTCTCTGTCCAGCTCCTATCTCTCCCCAACCCATCTCTCCCTCCATCTCCCCCATATCTCTCCCTCCATCTCCTATCTCTCCCCCATCTCTCCGTCCATCTCCTATCTCTCCCCAACCCATCTCCCCCATCTCTCCCCTCCTCCTCTCCCCCATATCTCTCCGTCCAGCTCCCTATCTCTCCCCAACCCATCTCCCCATCTCTTCGTCCATCTCCTATCTCTCCCCAACCCATCTCCCCCATCTCTTCCCTCCTCTCCCCATCTTCTCCCATATCTCTCCGTCCAGCTCCTATCTCTCCCCAACCCATCTCCCCCATCTCTCCCCTCCTCCTCTCCCCCATATCTCTCCGTCCAGCTCCTATCTCCCCCCCACCCATCTCTCCCCCTCCTCTCCCCATCTTATCCCATCTCTCCCTCCATCTCCCCCATATCTCTCCCTCCATCTCCTATCTCTCCCCCATCTCTCCGTCCATCTCCTATCTCTCCCCAACCCATCTCCCCCATCTCTCCCTCCTCCTCTCCCCATATCTCTCCGTCCAGCTCCTATCTCCCCCCCACCCATCTCTCCCCCTCCTCTCCCCATCTTCTCCCATCTCTCCCTCCATCTCCCCCATATCTCTCCCTCCATCTCCTATCTCTCCCCCATCTCTCCATCCATCTCCTATCTCTCCCCAACCCATCTCCCTCCGTCCAGCTCCTATCTCCCCCCCACCCATCTCTCCCCCTCCTCTCCCCATCTTCTCCCATCTCTCCCTCCATCTCCCCCATATCTCTCCCTCCATCTCCTATCTCTCCCCCATCTCCCCCCTCCGTCTCCCCCCCCACCCATCTCCCCCCTCCTCTCCCATCTCTCCCTCCATCTCCCCCATATCTCTCCCTCCATCTCCTATCTCTCCCCCATCTCTCCATCCATCTCCTATCTCTCCCCAACCCATCTCCCCCATCTCTCCCTCCTCCTCTCCCCCATATCTCTCCGTCCAGCTCCTATCTCCCCCCCACCCATCTCTCCCCCTCCTCTCCCATCTTCTCCCATCTCTCCCTCCATCTCCCCCATATCTCTCCCTCCATCTCCTATCTCTCCCCCATCTCCCCCCTCCGTCTCCCCCCCACCCATCTCCCCCCCTCCTCTCCCATCTCTCCCTCCATCTCCCCCATATCTCTCCCTCCATCTCCTATCTCTCCCCCATCTCTCCGTCCATCTCCTATCTCTCCACAACCCATCTCCCCCATCTCTCCCCTCCTCCTCTCCCCCATATCTCTCCGTCCAGCTCCTATCTCCCCCCCACCCATCTCTCCCATCTCTCCCCTCCTCCTCTCCCCCATATCTCTCCCTCCATCTCCTATCTCTCCCCCATCTCCCCCCTCCTCTCTCCCTCATCTCTCCCCCACCCATCTCCCATCTCTCCCTCCATCTCCCCCATATCTCTCCCATCTCTCCCCTCTCCTATCTCCCCCATATCTCTCCCTCCATCTCCTATCTCTCCCCTCCTCTCTCCCCCATATCTCTCCGTCCAGCTCCTATCTCTCCCCAACCCCATCTCCCCCCACCCATCTCTCCCCCCTCCTCTCCCCATCTTCTCCCATCTCTCCCTCCATCTCTCCTATATCTCTCCCATCTCTCCTATATCTCTCCCATCTCCCCCATATCTCTCCCATCTCCCCCATATCTCTCCCTCCATCTCCAATCTCTCCCCCACCCATCTCTCCCCTCCTCCTCTCCCCCATATCTCTCCCTCCATCTCCTATCTCCCCCATCTCCCCCCTCCGTCTCCTCCCCCCCACCCATCTCCCCCCCTCCTCTCTCCCTCATCTCTCCCCCACCCATCTCTCCCTCCATCTCCCCCATATCTCTCCCATCTCCTATCTCTCCCCCTCCTCTCTCCCTCATCTCTCCCCCACCCATCTCCCCCTCCTCTCTCCCTCATCTCTCCCCCACCCATCTCCCCCTCCTCTCTCCCTCATCTCTCCCCCACCCATCTCCCCCTCCTCTCTCCCTCACCCATCTCTCCCCTCATCTCTCCCACACCCATCTCTCCCCTCCTCCTCTCCCCATATCTCTCCGTCCATCTCCTATCTCTCCCCCACCCATCTCTCCCCATCTCCTCCCCTCCTCCCCATCTCTCCCCCACCCATCTCTCCCCCTCCTCTCCCCATCTTCTCCCATCTCTCCCTCCATCTCTCCTATATCTCTCCCATCTCTCCTATATCTCTCCCATCTCCCCCATATCTCTCCCTCCATCTCCATCTCTCCCCCACCCATCTCTCCCCTCCTCCTCTCCCCCATATCTCTCCCTCCATCTCCTATCTCTCCCCCATCTCCCCCCTCCGTCTCCTCCCCCCACCCATCTCCCCCCCTCCTCTCTCCCTCATCTCTCCCCCACCCATCTCTCCCTCCATCTCCCCCATATCTCTCCCATCTCCTATCTCTCCCCCATCTCCCCCCTCCTCCCCCCCACCCATCTCCCCCTCCTCTCTCCCTCATCTCTCCCCCCACCCATCTCCCCCTCCTCTCTCCCTCATCTCTCCCCCACCCATCTCCCCCTCCTCTCTCCCTCATCTCTCCCCCACCCATCTCCCCTCCTCTCTCCCTCATCTCTCCCCCACCCATCTCCCCCTCCTCTCTCCCACACCCATCTCTCCCCTCCTCCTCTCCCCATATCTCTCCTCCATCTCCTATCTCCCCCATCTCCCCCCTCCGTCTCCTCCCCCCCACCCATCTCCCCCCCTCCTCTCTCCCTCATCTCTCCCCCACCCATCTCTCCCTCCATCTCCCCCATATCTCTCCCATCTCCTATCTCTCCCCCTCCTCTCTCCCTCATCTCTCCCCCACCCATCTCCCCCTCCTCTCTCCCTCATCTCTCCCCCACCCATCTCCCCCTCCTCTCTCCCTCATCTCTCCCCCACCCATCTCCCCCTCCTCTCTCCCTCACCCATCTCTCCCCTCATCTCTCCCACACCCATCTCTCCCCTCCTCCTCTCCCCATATCTCTCCGTCCATCTCCTATCTCTCCCCCACCCATCTCTCCCCATCTCCTCCCCTCCTCCCCATCTCTCCCCCACCCCATCTCTCCCCCTCCTCTCCCCATCTTCTCCCATCTCTCCCTCCATCTCTCCTATATCTCTCCCATCTCTCCTATATCTCTCCCATCTCTCCTATATCTCTCCCATCTCCCCCATATCTCTCCCTCCATCTCCAATCTCTCCCCACCCATCTCTCCCCTCCTCCTCTCCCCCATATCTCTCCCTCCATCTCCTATCTCTCCCCCATCTCCCCCCTCCGTCTCCTCCCCCCCCACCCATCCTCCCCCCCTCCTCTCTCCCTCATCTCTCCCCCACCCATCTCTCCCTCCATCTCCCCCATATCTCTCCCATCTCCTATCTCTCCCCCATCTCCCCCCTCCTCCCCCCACCCATCTCCCCCTCATCCTCCCCCACCCATCTCCCCCTCCTCTCTCCCTCATCTCTCCCCCCACCCATCTCCCCCTCCTCTCTCCCTCATCTCTCCCCCACCCATCTCCCCCTCCTCTCTCCCTCATCTCTCCCCCACCCATCTCCCCCTCCTCTCTCCCACACCCATCTCTCCCCTCCTCTCTCCCCATATCTCTCCGTCCATCTCCTATCTCTCCCCCACCCATCTCTCCCCATCTCCTCCCCTCCTCCCCATCTCTCCCCCACCCATCTCTCCCCCTCCTCCCCCATCTCTCCCATATCTCTCCCTCCATCTCCTATCTCTCCCCCACCCATCTCTCCCATCTCTCCCTCCTCCTCTCCCCCATATCTCTCCCTCCATCTCCTATCTCTCCCCCATCTCCCTCCCTCCTCTCTCCCTCATCTCTCCCCCACCCATCTCCCATCTCTCCCCCCATCTCCCCCATATCTCTCCCATCTCTCCCCTCTCCTATCTCCCCCATATCTCTCCCTCCATCTCCTATCTCTCCCCTCCTCCTCTCCCCCATATTCTCTCCGTCCAGCTCCTATCTCTCCCCAACCCATCTCCCCCCACCCCATCTCTCCCCCTCCTCTCCCCATCTTCTCCCATCTCTCCCTCCATCTCTCCTATATCTCTCCCATCTCTCCTATATCTCTCCCATCTCCCCCATATCTCTCCCTCCATCTCCAATCTCTCCCCCACCCATCTCTCCCCTCCTCCTCTCCCCCATATCTCTCCCTCCATCTCCTATCTCTCCCCATCCCCCCTCCGTCTCCTCCCCCCCACCCATCTCCCCCCTCCTCTCTCCCTCATCTCTCCCCCACCCATCTCCCATCTCTCCCTCCATCTCCCCCATATCTCTCCCATCTCCTATCTCCCCCATATCTCTCCCTCCATCTCCTATCTCTCCCCATCTCCCCCCTCCTCCCCCCCACCCATCCCCCCTCCTCTCTCCCTCATCTCTCCCCCACCCATCCCCCCTCCTCTCTCCCTCATCTCTCCCCCACCCATCTCCCCCTCCTCTCCTTCATCTCTCCCCCACCCATCTCCCCCTCATCTCTCCCACACCCATCTCTCCCCTCCTCCTCTCCCCATATCTCTCCGTCCATCTCCTATCTCTCCCCCACCCATCTCTCCCCATCTCCTCCCCTCCTCCCCATCTCTCCCCCACCCATCTCTCCCCCTCCTCTCCCATCTCTCCCCTCCTCCTCTCCCCAATATCTCTCCCTCCATCTCCTATCTCTCCCCCATCTCCCCCCTCCTCCCCCCCACCCTCCCCCCTCCTCTCTCCCTCATCTCTCCCCCACCCATCCCCCTCCTCTCTCCCTCATCTCTCCCCCACCCATCTCCCCCTCCTCTCCTTCATCTCTCCCCCACCCATCTCCCCCTCCTCCTCTCCCCATATCTCTCCGTCCATCTCCTATCTCTCCCCCACCCATCTCTCCCCATCTCCTCCCCTCCTCCCCATCTCTCCCCCACCCATCTCTCCCCCTCCTCTCCCATCTCTCCCCTCCTCCTCTCCCCAATATCTCTCCCTCCATCTCCTATCTCTCCCCCATCTCCCCCCTCCTCCCCCCCACCCATCCCCCTCCTCTCTCCCTCATCTCTCCCCCACCCATCCCCCCTCCTCTCTCCCTCATCTCTCCCCCACCCATCTCCCCCTCCTCTCCTTCATCTCTCCCCCACCCATCTCCCCCTCCTCCTCTCCCCATATCTCTCCGTCCCATCTCCTATCTCTCCCCCACCCATCTCTCCCCTCTCCTCCCCTCCTCCCCATCTCTCCCCCACCCATCTCTCCCCTCCTCCTCTCCCCAATATCTCTCCCTCCATCTCCTATCTCTCCCCCATCTCCCCCCTCCTCCCCCCCACCCATCCCCCCTCCTCTCTCCCTCATCTCTCCCCACCCATCCCCCCTCCTCTCTCCCTCATCTCTCCCCCACCCATCTCCCCCTCCTCTCCTTCATCTCTCCCCCACCCATCTCCCCTCCTCCTCTCCCCATATCTCTCCGTCCATCTCCTATCTCTCCCCCACCCATCTCTCCCCATATCTCTCCCTCCATCTCTCCCCCATATCTCTCCCCCACCCATCTCTCCCCTCTCCCTCATCTGTCCCCCTCCTCTCCCTCCATCTCCTACCTCTCCCACATCTCCCCCACCCATCTCTCCCCCTCCTCTCTCCCTCATCCCTCTCCCCACCTCTCCCCCACCCATATCTCTCCCCCACCCATATCTCTCCCCATAACTCTCCCCCACCCATCTCTCCCCATATCTCTCCCCCACCCATATCTCTCCCCCACCCATATCTCTCCCCATAACTCTCCCCCACCCATCTCTCCCCATATCTCTCCCCCACCCATATCTCTCCCCATAACTCTCCCCCACCCATCTCTCCCCATATCTCTCCCCCACCCATATCTCTCCCCCCACCCATATCTCTCCCCATAACTCTCCCCCACCCATCTCTCCCCATATCTCTCCCCCACCCATCTCTCCCCTCTCCCTCATCTGTCCCCCTCCTCTCCCTCCATCTCCTACCTCTCCCACATCTCCCCACCCATCTCTCCCCCTCCTCTCTCCCTCATCCCTCTCCCCACCTCTCCCCCACCCATATCTCTCCCCCACCCATATCTCTCCCCATAACTCTCCCCACCCATCTCTCCCCCACCCATATCTCTCCCCCACCCATATCTCTCCCCATAACTCTCCCCCACCCATCTCTCCCCATATCTCTCCCCCACCCATATCTCTCCCCATAACTCTCCCCCACCCATCTCTCCCCATAACTCTCCCCCACCCATCTCTCCCCATATCTCTCCCCCACCCATATCTCTCCCCCACCCATATCTCTCCCCATAACTCTCCCCCACCCATCTCTCCCCATATCTCTCCCCCACCCATCTCTCCCCCACCCATCTCTCCCTCCATCTCCTACCTCTCCCACATCTCCCCCACCCATCTCTCCCCCTCCTCTCTCCCTCATCCCTATCTCTCCCCCACCCATATCTCTCCCCATAACTCTCCCCCACCCATCTCTCCCCATATCTCTCCCCCACCCCATATCTCTCCCCCACCCATATCTCTCCCCATAACTCTCCCCCACCCATCTCTCCCCATATCTCTCCCCCACCCATATCTCTCCCCATAACTCTCCCCCACCCATCTCTCCCCATAACTCTCCCCCACCCATCTCTCCCCATATCTCTCCCCCACCCATATCTCTCCCCCACCCATATCTCTCCCCATAACTCTCCCCCACCCATCTCTCCCCATATCTCTCCCCCACCCATCTCTCCCCCACCCATCTCTCCCTCCATCTCCTATCTCCCCCCTCCCCTCTCTCTCTCTCCCCTCTCTTTCCCAACCAGAAGCCCTGGGTGGACAAAACCATCCGCAAGGCTCTGATCTCTTGCACTGCTGCCTACAACGCAGGGATCATCAGCAGGAACATGGACGAGTACAAGTCTGCAGCATACGGAGTGCGCAGGGTGGTGAGGGAGGCCAAGCGGTGCTACGGGAGGAAACTAGAGACAGTTCTAGCAGAGCGGCTCTAGATCCCTGTGGCAGGGACTACAGACGATCATGGACTACTGGTGCCCACCCTCTGGACTGATGAGTGCGGATGAGTCTCTGGCGAACGAGCTGAATACATTCTTCGCTCTCTTCAAGGCTACATCTAGCAGCGCAAATGCTAGCCGCGCTAATGCTAGCAGCGCCAATGCTAACAGCGCTAGTGCTAATGGTAATGGTATCCGCGCAGCCAACGGTGCATGCGCAGAGCCCACCATAGAACAGTGCCCTCTCATCATCACAGAGAGTGACGTGAGGAGAGTGTTTAAAAGGGTGAATACCAGGAAGGTGGTGGGACCAGACGGTATCTGCGGGAGAGTCCTCAAAGCCTGCGTAGATCAGCTAGCCCCAGTATTCACTGACATCTTCAATCTCTCCCTGACGCTCCGTATTGTCCCGTCCAGCTTCAAGCGGTCCACCATTGCCCCGAAGAAACCTCGACCCTCCAGCCTCAATGACTACCGCCCTGTTGCCCTCACATCAGTCGTGATGAAGTGCTTTGAAAAGCTAGTCAGAGACTTCATCACATCTTCACTGCCAGCCTCCATGGACCCACTGCAGTTTGCATACCGCCACAAACGCTCCACACCACACTGACCCACCTGGACAAAGGGAGGGGTAATTATGTTAAAATGCTGTTTGTCGACTACAGTTCAGCATTTAACACCATCATCCCCTCCCTACTCGTTACTAAGTTGGAGGATTTAGGACTGCATACATCCCCGTGCGACTGGATCTCCAACTTCCTAACAGACAGACCACAATCAGTACGGGTGGGCAACTGCGCCTCATCCACCCTCACCCTCAGCACTGGAACTCCTCAAGGTTGTGTCCTAAGCCCCCTGCTCTACTCACTGTACACCTACAATTGCACAGCCACTTTCAGCTCCACCATCATTGTCAAGTTTGCTGACGAGACTGTTGTCATGGGCCTGATCTCGGACAACGACGAGAGGGCCTACCTGGAGGAGATTAAACACCTGGAAAACTGGTGCCAGGAAAATAATCTCCTCCTAAACGTCTGCAAGACAAAGGAGCTGATCGTGGATTGCAGCAAGAAGCAGGAGCGGCACTAGATCAGTGGAACCACGGTGGAGAGAGTAGATAGTTTCAGGTACCTTGGTGTTCACATCTCGCAGGACCTGTCCTGGTCCCGCCATACCAACTCCCTGGCAAAGAATGCTCGTCAGCGTCTTTACCACCTCAGACGCCTAAGAGACTTCAGACTGCCCTCCAAGGTACTGCCGAACTTCTACACCTGGACTATCGAGAGCATCCTCACGGGGAACATCACAGTCTGGTTTGGGAATAGCACCAAGCAGGACAGACAAGCACTCCAAAGGGTAGTGCGTTCCGCAGAGTGCATCACTCACACGGAACTTTCTGACCTGCAGACCATCTACTACAGTTGCCAGACCAAGGCCAGGAGGATTGTGAAGGACCTCACCCATCCCAACAATAGGCTCTTCTCTCTGTTGAGGTCAGGGAAGCGCTTTCGCTCCCTCAAGACCAAGACAGAGAGACTGAAGAGGAACTTCTTCCCACAGGCCATTCGGGCCCTGAATCAGGGAAATTGAAACTGTGGGGACCACCACCACCACCATGTAACATAACTGTAAATATGTTCAATTACCACCATGTAACACAAAAACTGTAAATGTCATTTTACAAGATAGATCTGTACATTCTGTATATTGTGTACATATATATACACAACCATATACATTATACATTATGTAAATAAACATAATATACATATTGTACATACATTGTTAATATATTTTTGTACATATATAGAATATACATTTCTCTATGCACCCGTTTTCTTTTTCCTCAGTTTGGACAGAGCACTCTCAACCATTTCACTGCAAGTTATACTGTGTATGACTATGTATGTGACAAATAAACCAAACTTGAAACTCTCCCCCATTCTCTCCCCCTCCCCCCATCTCTCTCCCATCTCTCCCCTTCCTCTCTCCCTCCTCCCCCATCTCTCCTTTTCCTCTCTCCCTCCTCACCCCATCTCTCCCTTTCCTCTCTCCCCATCTCTCCCCTTCCTCTCTCCCTCCTCCCCATCTCTCCCCTTCCTCTCTCCCTCCTCCCCCTTCCTCTCTCCCTCCTCCCCCATCTCTCCCTTTCCTCTCTCCCCATCTCTCCCTTTCCTCTCTCCCCATCTCTCCCTTTCCTCTCTCCCCATCTCTCCCCTTTCTCTCTCCCCCTCCTCCCTGCCTCCATCTCTCCCCCTCCTCCCTGCCTCCATCTCTCCCTCCTCCCCCTTCCTCTCCGCCTCCATCTCTCCCTCTCCTCTCTCCCTCCTCACCCCATCTCTCCCCCTCCTCCCTGCCTCCATCTCTCCCCCTCCTCCCTGCCTCCATCTCTCCCTCCTCCCCCTTCCTCTCCGCCTCCATCTCTCCCTCTCCTCTCTCCCTCCTCCCCCTTCCTCTCCGCCTCCATCTCTCCCTCTCCTCTCTCCCTCCTCACCCCATCTCTCCCCTTCCTCTCTCCCCATCTCTCCCCCTCCTCCCTGCCTCCATCTCTCCCTCCTCCCCCATCTCTCCCTTTCCTCTCTCCCCATCTCTCCCTTTCCTCTCTCCCCATCTCTCCCTTTCCTCTCTCCCCATCTCTCCCCTTTCTCTCTCCCCCTCCTCCCTGCCTCCATCTCTCCCCCTCCTCCCTGCCTCCATCTCCCCATCTCTCCCCCCTTCCTCTCTCCCTCCTCCCCATCTCTCCCTTTCCTCTCTCCCTCCTCACCCCATCTCTCCCTTTCCTCTCTCCCCATCTCTCCCCTTCCTCTCTCCCTGCCTCCATCTCTCCCCCTCCTCCCTGCCTCCATCTCTCCCTCCTCCCCCTTCCTCTCCGCCTCCATCTCTCCCTCTCCTCTCTCCCTCCTCACCCCATCTCTCCCCCTCCTCCCTGCCTCCATCTCTCCCCCTCCTCCCTGCCTCCATCTCTCCCTCCTCCCCCTTCCTCTCCGCCTCCATCTCTCCCTCTCCTCTCTCCCTCCTCCCCCTTCCTCTCCGCCTCCATCTCTCCCTCTCCTCTCTCCCTCCTCACCCCATCTCTCCCCATCTCTCCCCCTCCTCCCTGCCTCCATCTCTCCCTCCTCCCCCATCTCTCCCTTTCCTCTCTCCCCATCTCTCCCTTTCCTCTCTCCCCATCTCTCCCCTTTCTCTCTCCCCCTCCTCCCTGCCTCCATCTCTCCCCCTCCTCCCTGCCTCCATCTCTCCCCCTCCTCCCTGCCTCCATCTCCCCATCTCTCCCCCCTTCCTCTCTCCCTCCTCCCCATCTCTCCCTTTCCTCTCTCCCTCCTCACCCCATCTCTCCCTTTCCTCTCTCCCCATCTCTCCCCTTCCTCTCTCCCTGCCTCCATCTCTCCCCCTCCTCCCTGCCTCCATCTCTCCCTCCTCCCCCTTCCTCTCCGCCTCCATCTCTCCCTCTCCTCTCTCCCTCCTCACCCCATCTCTCCCCCTCCTCCCTGCCTCCATCTCTCCCCCTCCTCCCTGCCTCCATCTCTCCCTCCTCCCCCTTCCTCTCCGCCTCCATCTCTCCCTCTCCTCTCTCCCTCCTCCCCCTTCCTCTCCGCCTCCATCTCTCCCTCTCCTCTCTCCCTCCTCACCCCATCTCTCCCCTTCCTCTCTCCCCATCTCTCCCCCTCCTCCCTGCCTCCATCTCTCCCCCTCCTCCCTGCCTCCATCTCTCCCCCTCCTCCCTGCCTCCATCTCTCCCCCTCCTCCCTGCCTCCATCTCCCCATCTCTCCCCCCTTCCTCTCTCCCTCCTCCCCATCTCTCCCTTTCCTCTCTCCCTCCTCACCCCATCTCTCCCTTTCCTCTCTCCCCATCTCTCCCCTTCCTCTCTCCCTGCCTCCATCTCTCCCCCTCCTCCCTGCCTCCATCTCTCCCTCCTCCCCCTTCCTCTCCGCCTCCATCTCTCCCTCTCCTCTCTCCCTCCTCACCCCATCTCTCCCCCTCCTCCCTGCCTCCATCTCTCCCCCTCCTCCCTGCCTCCATCTCTCCCTCCTCCCCCTTCCTCTCCGCCTCCATCTCTCCCTCTCCTCTCTCCCTCCTCCCCCTTCCTCTCCGCCTCCATCTCTCCCTCTCCTCTCTCCCTCCTCACCCCATCTCTCCCCTTCCTCTCTCCCCATCTCTCCCCCTCCTCCCTGCCTCCATCTCTCCCCCTCCTCCCTGCCTCCATCTCTCCCCCTCCTCCCTGCCTCCATCTCTCGATCTCTCCCCCTCCTCCCATGTCTCCCCATCTCTCTCCCTCCTCCCCCCTTCCTCTCTCCCTCCTCCCCTCCCTCCTCCCCCTTCCTCTCCGCCTCCATCTCTCCCTCTCCTCTCTCCCTCCTCACCCCATCTCTCCCCCTCCTCCCTGCCTCCATCTCTCCCCCTCCTCCCTGCCTCCATCTCTCCCTCCTCCCCCTTCCTCTCCGCCTCCATCTCTCCCTCTCCTCTCTCCCTCCTCCCCCTTCCTCTCCGCCTCCATCTCTCCCTCTCCTCTCTCCCTCCTCACCCCATCTCTCCCCTTCCTCTCTCCCCATCTCTCCCCCTCCTCCCTGCCTCCATCTCTCCCCCTCCTCCCTGCCTCCATCTCTCCCCCTCCTCCCTGCCTCCATCTCTCCCCCTCCTCCCTGCCTCCATCTCTCGATCTCTCCCCCTCCTCCCATGTCTCCCCATCTCTCTCCCTCCTCCCCCCTTCCTCTCTCCCTCCTCCCCCCTTCCTCTCTCCCTGCCTCCATCTCTCCCCCTCCTCCCTGCCTCCATCTCTCGATCTCTCCCCCTCCTCCCATGTCTCCCCCTCCTCCCTGCCTCCATCTCTCCCCCTCCTCCCTGCCTCCATCTCTCGATCTCTCCCCCTCCTCCCATGTCTCCCCATCTCTCTCCCTCCTCCCCCCTTCCTCTCTCCCTCCTCCCCCCTTCCTCTCTCCCTGCCTCCATCTCTCCCCCTCCTCCCTGCCTCCATCTCTCGATCTCTCCCCCTCCTCCCATGTCTCCCCCTCCTCCCTGCCTCCATCTCTCCCCCTCCTCCCTGCCTCCATCTCTCCCCCTCCTCCCTGCCTCCATCTCTCCCCCTCCTCCCTGCCTCCATCTCTCCCCCTCCTCCCTGCCTCCATCTCCCCATCTCTCCCCCCTTCCTCTCTCCCTCCTCCCCATCTCTCCCTTTCCTCTCTCCCTCCTCACCCCATCTCTCCCTTTCCTCTCTCCCCATCTCTCCCCTTCCTCTCTCCCTGCCTCCATCTCTCCCCCTCCTCCCTGCCTCCATCTCTCCCTCCTCCCCCTTCCTCTCCGCCTCCATCTCTCCCTCTCCTCTCTCCCTCCTCACCCCATCTCTCCCCCTCCTCCCTGCCTCCATCTCTCCCCCTCCTCCCTGCCTCCATCTCTCCCTCCTCCCCCTTCCTCTCCGCCTCCATCTCTCCCTCTCCTCTCTCCCTCCTCCCCCTTCCTCTCCGCCTCCATCTCTCCCTCTCCTCTCTCCCTCCTCACCCCATCTCTCCCCTTCCTCTATCTCTCCCTCTCCTCTCTCCCTCCTCACCCCATCTCTCCCCTTCCTCTCTCCCCATCTCTCCCCCTCCTCCCTGCCTCCATCTCTCCCCCTCCTCCCTGCCTCCATCTCTCCCCCTCCTCCCTGCCTCCATCTCTCCCCCTCCTCCCTGCCTCCATCTCTCGATCTCTCCCCCTCCTCCCATGTCTCCCCATCTCTCTCCCTCCTCCCCCCTTCCTCTCTCCCCATCTCTCCCCCTCCTCCCTGCCTCCATCTCTCCCCCTCCTCCCTGCCTCCATCTCTCCCCCTCCTCCCTGCCTCCATCTCTCCCCCTCCTCCCTGCCTCCATCTCTCGATCTCTCCCCCTCCTCCCATGTCTCCCCATCTCTCTCCCTCCTCCCCCCTTCCTCTCTCCCTCCTCACCCCCTTCCTCTCTCCCTGCCTCCATCTCTCCCCCTCCTCCCTGCCTCCATCTCTCGATCTCTCCCCCTCCTCCCATGTCTCCCCATCTCTCTCCCTCCTCCCCCCTTCCTCTCTCCCTCCTCCCCCCATCTCTCCCCTTCCTCCCATCTCTCCCTTTCCTCTCCCCCCCTCCTCCCTGCCTCCATCTCTCCCTCCTCCCATCTCTCCCTTTCCTCTCCCCCCCTCCTCCCTGCCTCCATCTCTCCCTCCTCCCCCTTCCTCTCCGCCTCCATCTCTCCCTCTCCTCTCTCCCTCCTCACCCCATCTCTCCCTTTCCTCTCTCCCCATCTCTCCCCTTCCTCTCTCCCTGCCTCCATCTCTCCCCCTCCTCCCTGCCTCCATCTCTCCCCCTCCTCCCTGCCTCCATCTCTCGATCTCTCCCCCTCCTCCCATGTCTCCCCATCTCTCCCTCCTCCCCCCTTCCTCTCTCCCTCCTCCCCCCATCTCTCCCCTTCCTCCCATCTCTCCCTTTCCTCTCCCCCCCTCCTCCCTCCTCCCCCTTCCTCTCCGCCTCCATCTCTCCCTCCTCCCCCCTTCCTCTCCGCCTCCATCTCTCCCTCCTCACCCCATCTCTCCCTTTCCTCTCTCCCCCCCTCCTCCCTGCCTCCATCTCTCCCTCCTCCCCCCTTCCTCTCCGCCTCCATCTCTCCCTCCTCACCCCATCTCTCCCCTTCCTCTCTCCCTGCCTCCATCTCTCCCCCTCCTCCCTGCCTCCATCTCTCCCCCTCCTCCCTGCCTCCATCTCTCGATCTCTCCCCCTCCTCCCATGTCTCCCCATCTCTCTCCCTCCTCCCCCTTCCTCTCTCCCCCTCCTCCCTGCCTCCATCTCTCCCTCCTCCCCCCTTCCTCTCCGCCTCCATCTCTCCCTCCTCACCCCATCTCTCCCTTTCCTCTCTCCCCATCTCTCCCCTTCCTCTCTCCCTGCCTCCATCTCTCCCCCTCCTCCCTGCCTCCATCTCTCCCCCTCCTCCCTGCCTCCATCTCTCCCCCTGCCTCCATCTCTCCCCCTCCTCCCTGCCTCCATCTCTCCCCCTCCTCCCTGCCTCCATCTCTCCCCCTGCCTCCATCTCTCCCCCTCCTCCATCTCTCCCCTCCTCCCTGCCTCCATCTCTCCCCTCCTCCCCCCCTCTCCCCTTCCTCTCCCTCCTCCCCCCTTCCTCTCTCCCTCCTCCCCCCATCTCTCCCCCTCCTCCCTGCCTCCATCTCTCGATCTCTCCCCCTCCTCCCATGTCTCCCCATCTCTCTCCCTCCTCCCCCTTCCTCTCTCCCCCTCCTCCATCTCTCCCTCCTCCCCCCTTCCTCTCCCCCTCCTCCCCCCATCTCTCCCCTCCTCCCCGCCTCCATCTCTCCCTCCTCCCCCCATCTCTCCCCTTCCTCTCTCCCTGCCTCCATCTCTCCCCCTCCTCCCTGCCTCCATCTCTCGATCTCTCCCCCTCCTCCCATGTCTCCCCATCTCTCTCCCTCCTCCCCCTTCCTCTCTCCCCCTCCTCCATCTCTCCCTCCTCCCCCCTTCCTCTCCGCCTCCATCTCTCCCTCCTCACCCCATCTCTCCCTTTCCTCTCTCCCCATCTCTCCCCTTCCTCTCTCCCTGCCTCCATCTCTCCCCCTCCTCCCTGCCTCCATCTCTCCCCCTCCTCCCTGCCTCCATCTCTCCCCCTGCCTCCATCTCTCCCCCTGCCTCCATCTCTCCCCCTCCTCCATCTCTCCCCTCCTCCCTCCATCTCTCCCCTCCTCCCCCCCTCTCCCCTTCCTCTCCCTCCTCCCCCCTTCCTCTCTCCCTCCTCCCCCCATCTCTCCTCTCCCCCCCCGCCTCCATCTCTCTCTCCTCCCCCCTTCCTCTCCCCCCCCGCCTCCATCTCTCTCCCTCCTCCCCATCTCTCCCTTTCCTCTCTCCCCCCTCCTCCACGCCTCCATCTCTCCCGTCTCTCCCCTTCTTCTCTCCCTCCTCCCCCCGTCTCTCCCCTTCTTCTCTCCCTCCTCCCCATCTCTCCCCCTCCTCCCTGCCTCCATCTCTCCCCCTCCTTCCTGCCTCCATCTCTCGATCTCTCCCCCTCCTCCCATGTCTCCCCATCTCTCTCCCTCCTCCCCCTTCCTCTCTCCCTCCTCCCCCATCTCTCCCCCTCCTCCCTGCCTCCATCTCTCCCCCTGCCGCCATCTCTCCCCTCCTCCCTGCCTCCATCTCTCGATCTCTCCCCCTCCTCTCCCCTTCCTCTCTCCCTCCTCCCCCCTTCCTCTCTCCCTCCTCCCCCCTTCCTCTCTCCCTCCTCCCCCCATCTCTCCCCTCCTCCCCGCCTCCATCTCTCCCTCCTCCCCCCTTCCTCTCCCCCCCGCCTCCATCTCTCTCCCTCCTCCCCCATCTCTCCCTTTCCTCTCCCCCCTCCTCCACGCCTCCATCTCTCCCGTCTCTCCCCTTCTTCTCTCCCTCCTCCCCCCGTCTCTCCCCTTCTTCTCTCCCTCCTCCCCCCCGTCTCTCCCCTTCTTCTCTCCCTCCTCCCCCTTCCTCTCTCCCTCCTCCCCCATCTCTCCCCCTCCTCCCTGCCTCCATCTCTCCCCCTGCCGCCATCTCTCCCCTCCTCCCTGCCTCCATCTCTCGATCTCTCCCCCTCCTCTCCCCTTCCTCTCCCTCCTCCCCCCTTCCTCTCTCCCTCCTCCCCCCTTCCTCTCTCCCTCCTCCCCCCATCTCTCCCCTCCTCCCCGCCTCCATCTCTCCCTCCTCCCCCCTTCCTCTCCCCCCCGCCTCCATCTCTCTCCCTCCTCCCCCATCTCTCCCTTTCCTCTCCCCCCTCCTCCACGCCTCCATCTCTCCCGTCTCTCCCCTTCTTCTCTCCCTCCTCCCCCCGTCTCTCCCCTTCTTCTCTCCCTCCTCCCCCCCGTCTCTCCCCTTCTTCTCTCCCTCCTCCCCCCGTCTCTCCCCTTCTTCTCTCCCTCCTCCCCCATCTCTCCCCTTCCTCCCATCTCTCCCTTTCCTCTCTCCCCCCCTCCTCCCCGCCTCCATCTCTCCCGTCTCTCCCCTTCTTCTCTCCCTCCTCTCCCCCTCCTCTCTCCCTCCTCCCCCCTTCCTCTCTCCCCTCCTCCCCCCATCTCTCCCCTCCTCCATCTCTCCCTCCTCCCCCCTTCCTCTCCCCCCCGCCTCCATCTCTCTCCCTCCTCCCCCATCTCTCCCTTTCCTCTCCCCCCTCCTCCACGCCTCCATCTCTCCCGTCTCTCCCCTTCTTCTCTCCCTCCTCCCCCCGTCTCTCCCCTTCTTCTCTCCCTCCTCCCCCCCGTCTCTCCCCTTCTTCTCTCCCTCCTCCCCCCGTCTCTCCCCTTCTTCTCTCCCTCCTCCCCCATCTCTCCCCTTCCTCCCATCTCTCCCTTTCCTCTCTCCCCCCCTCCTCCCCGCCTCCATCTCTCCCGTCTCTCCCCTTCTTCTCTCCCTCCTCTCCCCCATCTCTCCCCTTCCTCTCTCCCTCCTCCCCCATCTCTCCCCTTCCTCTCTCCCTCCTCCCCCATCTCTCCCCTTCCTCTCTCCCTCCTCCCCCATCTCTCCCCTCTGTAATTTACATACATTAACATTTAAGCATCTTATTAGAAATTCCATGACCATTATAATAAGCATGTACCAGTTTAAATGACTCATTATCCACATATCCATGTCTCTACCCATCATCCTTAAGTGAAGGCCTGAAACTAAGCCCAAGTCATCGTGTCACAGTGCTACATGCAGACCCATACATTACCTGTGCACTACCCTGTACAAGTATCCAGAGGCCTGCCTACACATGAAGCTTCTGAACTGGATACGAGGAATATACAGCATTTTGCTGGCTTAACACGTCACACGTACCCTGACTCACGGTGTTACACTTCCTATTGCTATGAATAATGAATACCATGATTAATAATATTTTCTTCCTAAATCTGGTCGTAATTTAATGAGACGCGTTTTCCCCCAAATGGTACCATGCCGTTTAGCGTTAAAACCCAGTGTTTAGATGAAGAATCCTGTCTGTTCACTGCTGATCAAAGAGTTTTTTATGTGAAAAGGAAAAGCTACACACACAGTGGGTAAAATGATGGCGCTTACCTTCAGGTCTCTGTACACAACAAATCGATTGTGCATGTGCTCCAAGCCCAAGATAATTTCCGCTGCATAAAAGCGCATTTCTTTCTCACTGAAGACTCCATGCTGGGACAGATGATAGTGGAGGTCTCCGCCTGAAACACCAGTTCGTGTGTTCAGTATGTATGACTTGTGTGATGTTACGTGAGAGACCTTTATTAGTGAAACCCTGCTGGGAAGCAGCATCCTGGCCACAGGGAGCAGAGTATGCAGAGTATGCAGAGTGTGAGCAGCTCTTACCATTCATCAGATCCAGGATAAAACAGAGCTTATCAGGGGTGTGGAAGGCATAGGTCATACACACAATAAACGGACAGTCCTGGAAAGAGAGGAGAGAGCAATACGTCACTGAAACACTTTATACATTAACTCAAAATTGGATGATGGGAAAGAGGCCGTAATTAAGGTCTTCCACTGAGAATCCTGTTGGCTGCATCACAGCCTGCAGTACTGCAGTGTATTAAGCTGACTGATTTGTGCAGTCTTCAGAGCAGACACATCGACACCTTTGACCTGTCCATACTAGCAGTGGAGCCCAGGCCACCCAGCAGGGCGGGAGTGAAGCTCGTCCTGAGTGTCTTGAATCACTCACCCCGGTGCTGACCAGGGACAGCATAATCCTCTCGTTGAGCGCCAGGGTCTCGCCCTGCTTCATTTTAATACGTTTCTTGTCCAGACACTTCATGGCGTACCTGATGGAAGCAGCACAGTGAAGTAAGACCACCGCCGTCATCCTCAATCCTTCATCCTCAGAAGGTAGCCTCTCAGTTGTGAACTCACATTTTGCCCGTGTCTGCCTTTCTGCAGCCGTACACCTCGCCAAAGCCGCCTCGGCCGATGATCCGATGGACGCTGAAGTCGTTCATGGTTAACTGTGCGAGAATGCAGCGGGTAGTATTAACACACTCCAGCGTAAAGGCTAACAAACCTCTGGTCTAAACCACACTGGGACCGAGGCAGAACTAGATTGAACACTTAATGCCTCCATTAAAGCAATCAAGTAAAAAGAAGCAAAAGCTAACAAAGGTTTTCTTATGGAAAATCTTTAAATATTTTATGTGCTTTCTCACTGTGAGGCTACAGGCTCAAGGTTCTTTTCCTCGTTGTATTTCAGACATACATGGAGGAGAAACTCACATGGATATTCAACTCCACATTCTTCCACTGGCAAAAACGAGTGAACTTATCGCTATAGGAGGAGAGAAGCATCGTAGTATAATTAAACAAGCAAAGAGGCAATGGCACAACATTTAGATCAATAAGAAAACTGTGGAAACCAGAATGCTGTGCAAGTTGCACCTTTCGATAAATTTTTGAAAGATCTTCCCCCGCAGACTGTCACAGATTTCCACAATGTATGGCTACGGAGACAGACGGAGGAGGAAAAGCGCATGAAGAGCCATACATTAGACCTAGCCTAGACAGCAGGCTGGTTTATAAAACACCACATTATTCTAGTACAGGCAGGGATCCATGTGGAGAGATCTGCTTCTTTATTACACATCAATATCATTTTCTCTGGCTAGTATTAAAAAAAAGAAGAAAAGCAAATTTTTCTATAATTTTATAGAAGTTTAAAACAAATTAAAAGAGTAAGTATCATACTTAAAATTTATTTGTATACACAGCAGGGCCTTCGGAAGGTTGCTAGTTCAAGCCCCACCACTGCCAAGTTGCCAATGTTGGGTTCCTGTGCAAAACCCTTAACCCTCAATTGCTCAATTTGTAATTGGAAGTCGCAGAGCTGGATTAAAACAATATACAGGTTAGCTGCATTTGGTGTCTCACCTGAAAAAGGGTTGGAGGCACCTGTTTCTTAGCCAGATGAGATTGGACATGGTCCACCGCATTTTTAGAGAAGGGCTGCAACACACACACAGGCCAGGGTACACTGTTAGAACACGGCTGGGGTGTGCACCGACACCAACACGGGACTGTTCTCACTAACGGCTCCTATGAGTGATGTTGTGCTTACGTGTGAACACGACAGAAGCTCCTTCATTATGTAGCCGTCATAAATCTGCCGGCTGCGACTCAGTCTCTCCTCCTCCGAGTCCAGCTTCTCGTACTCTTTAATCTATAGAAGAGAAACCGAGATTGCAGCAATGCGAGACACAGTCTCGGGTTCCACTGGTGGAAGAAGGATGAGAATAAAAGCACTGTGGAGGTCTTCAGACTGTACTGCTGTTAGTACGGCACATGGACACGAGAACTGGCTACTGTAGAGAAGGTAAAGAAAAAACACAGACTCCCTCTTAAGAGAAGAGGAATGAGGTTCTCTGGTTGGACGAAGGGAAACGCGAGGTCATGTCATACCTCTTCGTAGAACTTCAGCTGGGGAACTGCCTCGTCGATCTCATTCATGCAGTAATCCTTGAACAGGAGGAACCCTATTGAAAAAGGGACAGATGAAAGGTGGTTAGATGTGCTCTGAAAGACCGTGTTAAGAACTCAGGGACAGGAATTAAAAAAGGAAGAACAAAACTGCATGCCCGTCAGAATGCCCTGCAATGTCCTGCACATGGAGCAACCCGGCGTCTGAATTAACTGCAGCCCCAGTGGTGAGCCCCCTGGGTATAAAAAACTGGGCCTTAACCTTTGACAAATAAGGACATTTAAGTACTGATGGCCAGTACATCATTGACCAAGAGATTCAAACAAAACACTACAGTGGTTGGCAAAGTGCTCAAACTGCCTGCACATGACTTCATTACACAATGCTGGTTTCCTCTGGAAACAGAGGAACTGACCCTGTCAGTTGGAAATTATTAAAAGCATAGAGAACGATGAAAAATATGAACCAATCTACAATAAATTCAACAAACGAACACAACTGAAATTCCAGGATACATAGATAAAAGGAATATTTCAATTATTTAGAAGAAAAACAACTAAATAATAGGAACAACTTACTTGCTGCAATACAAAACATTTGCAGAAACACCTACGAAACACTTATTGGACAGGTCATGCTAGGAATATTTGTCACTGGCTTTATATGGGGCCTAAAGCTGTCTAGGCTAAACAGACTGAAGTTGAGGCTAAACAAAGGCCTCTGGCGAAGCATAAAAATCATTATTTTTACTAGAATAAAGTGCACAGAAAACCCCGAGATGCTACAGAGCAGACCTCAGCAGGACGAGGGCAGCAGCACTGTGGAGAGGGTTTGCCTCAATTAGGAGAGGGCCACACCTCAGGCTAATTCAACAGATCCACCATCACAAAGCTGCCATGACCTTTAATTTCAGCACTTCCTGGAGAAGGCCGACCCGGCCCACTTCCTCAGAACCCCAGCCACCCTGCTTTAAGGACACTTCGAACGCAACAGGCACCAAGGTGCTGGTGCCTGGAACTTACCAATTTCACTGGCACTTACCATTTGTTATATTTAAAAGGGTAAAATAATGCATGTTGTTGTTAGATGACTGGTCCATCATAACAGGGAGATTAAAACAGGTAAGGGCCCCCTGCCCTGCCCCGCTTAGTACAACCCGATTACTGCTGTTAAAATGGGGAGATCAAATGAGCACCAAATAGATCTGGGGAAGAACCCAGAAGGGGATGAAAAACATGTAAACTATACCACATTTATTCCCAACCCACTCTGCTCTTTCCATACGTTTGTCTTTTTAAGCAGCATTTTGCATCTTTCATTGACAGAACAGCACATTTCAATTGGTCCTGCAATCAATACACATGTACACTCTACCCATAGATGCAGAGCATTAAACAAATGAATCATTAGAATGTCTGGGTCTACAAAACACTTTCTTCTTCTCAGTGCAAATTAATGACTTTCATAGGAATCTAATGGCCTTTTTCAATACATGAAGCGTCTTTTCACGTGGCTCAAAGGCAGGGTGAGGCACTTCCCTATTCAGACAAGCGCAAGCTAGCAGGCCATTTCCAACGAGAGTGTATGTTCAACTGGTATGAAAGAGCAAACCTCACACACTGTGGTGGGCACCCATCCTTTTCCTACTAAGTCACACATCCCTAAATGGCACCTAGTCATCTTTGTTGTGTTTTTTGGAGTGTGGTGGCTCAATGGTTATGGTACTTGACTTGTAATCGGAAGGTTGCCAGTTCAAGTCCCACCACCACCAAGTTGCCACTGTTGGGCCCCTGAGCAACCCTCAGTTGCTCAAGTTGTGTTCAGTCATAAAGTCCAAGAAGTTGGAGAAAAGCATCAGATAAATGTAAATGTCCCTTAGTTTCCAAGTTTCAGCAAAGTATGGTCGTTTGAGCATCTGCTGTAGAGTTCTAAGATAGTTATCCTTCATTTGTATAATGTACCAGCTCCACTGGCAGTAAAACAGCCCCATCTCAGAGCTATACTCAGCTCTCTGGACTGTGTTGGTCAGTGCAGTGAGTGCTGTCAAACAAGCCCTTTGTGTGTTCCCAGAGCAGTTACCAGCTGTAATCACGAACACCAACAGGAAGGCCAGAGGTCTCGGCATGGGAAGACATTTTGCAACTTTTAGCACAAGTGAATGAATAATCTAAACCAATAGACAAACTTATGCACCAAATGAAAGCCACCTTTTTTTCCCCCTTCTTTTGGGCATCAAAAATATGCAGTCATATAAAAATAGGTCGTTTCCAGCAACACACAATGATCACAAATGACTATTACAGCATTAAAAGCTGCCCTGTGTGTTTCTGAAGCTCCAGTTTTGTGTAAGCCATCCATACAAATCAATGACAGGCTGACTGAGTGCTCGAATATCTTCATGCTGTTAACAGAGTTAGCCAACTAGCCAGCAGGTTTATAAATCTGATTAGAATAGAAGCAGCATAGCACAGCCATCTTCACACATGCAGTGGTTCCTGTCCCAACACAACTTCTGTTCACAGTTTTTTCAACATCCTGAAAGAGACTGAAGTGAAGCCAGGTGCAACTCAGGATGCCTGCCTGGTTTTAGCCAAAAGTCTACTTCAATCAGTCCAGATGAAGAGGACGTGGCCAGTTAAAGGGACTTGGACAGCTCGAGACAGTACCTTCTGAGGGGAATGTGAATAGAACACAGAGGGGAGTAACAGGTACCAGTTAACAAATGCCAAACTACAACTGCTGTTTTGTTTTCAAGATTGGTAGTTCAAAAACCTCTTGAAAAAGGGGTTATAAAAGTCTTATGATTTAAAAAAAAATATATGATTCTGATATTTGTCTAGGAGAACAATTTAATAAATAAACTTGACCAAACAGCGGGTGGATGGTCTAAAGTATTCTGGCCTAAACAGGGCACTGGTGTGAGTACAGAGAGTCAACACATCAGTGTTAACAATCAGTACTGGGTCTGTGGATAAGCCATTATCCATGGACATCGTACCAGTACTGACATGCACTCCCTACATAACAGTCCAGCCAGTCGGCCTTTCACCAGTACAGTGTTTGGGGGGGAGGGGGTTTCTATCAGCCATGCTCTCTCTTCCTCTTGTGTCTTATCTCTCTGCCACTCATCTCCTCTCTGGCCGAGGCCTTTCCACGTGCTAGTGCTGACTTCCTGGATGCTACTGTACACAGAGCTGTCTGCTGTTTCGAGTGACGATGGTGTTTTCAGCACGCTACGCCTAAACTGGGAGGGTAAGCGCTGGTGGAAGTCTGAATATTGAGTGGTATGTTCATGGTGATGTAGGCCAAACTAACTCTAAGAAAAGCCCACTGGATTCATTAGGTGCCCCATGTCTTGTTCAAATTGAAACCATGCTCTGCTCAACAGCAAAGGCTTGCAAAAAACCTTACCTGTATTTACTACTGAAGGGCCTTCAAAATAACAGAATACCCTTGCTAGCCCAACTCCAGACAACAGGGTGATATTTGTGGGGGCTACAGAGACTGCTGAAAGAACTGGAAGAGCAGGGAAACTACATATCTTACAGCACCATGCTAACAATTAACCTTAATTGCACTCCGACGTGGACAAATTACGTGACCTTAAAATGTAAAAATTTATTCACACTGAAGGAACCACAAGAATCTGTCTCTCCACAGAATGCATCCACATGAGACTAGATGTGAGAGAGAGAGTGAGAGACACACACAGACACTGACTGACAGCCTAGGACAGCTGAGGACTCTTTAGTCTGGATCATCATAAATGCATTTGAAGATGACTAACCTTGTGACTTACTTCAAAAATGGAACATTTACTCTGTAGAGAGAAAAGCCATATAAATTATACAGTGGCTAAAAAAAGTTAATGAATCCTAATATTGTACATACAGTCTAAACAAAGCGTATTCGGCTTTGTGAGGGAACTAAGTGCTGGTGGCAACTTGTGGAGCTCAAAGGTCAAAAGTTTTTTTTTCTTCTTTTTCTTCCCTTTGGCTGATAAACACATGAAATTCCAAAGTACACCTTAAACTGGCGAGGTGCCTCACTACGCGCAGTGCTGTATCATGTTACGAACTCTGACTGCTGGCCAGAAGGTCTGATGTAGCATCACTGCATTCCAGCATTGAACAATGTATTAGATCCTCAAAATCACATTTCAAACCACTACAGCATCGCCACTGAGAAACGTCTACGGCTGAGCCCAGCACATCCCACTCAGCTTATAGTGCGTTAGCCACGATGAGAGATAGGCAATAAAAAGCATTCAACTTCAGCACAGGCCTGTACGAAACCTGCGCAACAGCTTAATTTTATACATGTATGCAAACGCTGAAGAACATCTGAACAAAACGTTCTGTTCCTCGGGAAGCCTTGTGAACTATGCTGCAATTTTAACTACCTCTACATCTTTGCCTACAGTACACTGCAATTGTCTTCCTATAGTGCACAGAGGACTGATCCGGGGCAGGAGGAGGTGCATTTGATAAAACATTTTGGGATGGAGAGAAGACACAGACTGAATACACGATGGCTCAACTGAGCAAATTCTGTCACTTTTACCACCCTGTAGGTAATCAGAGTAGCGAAAGTGTGAGAACACCCCCATCCAAAGAGAAGCACCACACCCACACCCACACACCACCTACGCACTCGATGTGAACATGCGCATAACACAGAACTGAACTAGCCCTGCAGGCTACTGCCTTCAGACAGAGTGCCACTCAGCTCACTTATCACCAGGGAGAGATGTGTCTACAGGGACAGGGTTCAAATATCAGCACTCTGTATGGCATTCAAATTCATGCAGTACACTCGCATGATGAAAGGAGCCAGTAATGCAACTGGAGACAAGTGTGCATGCACATGAGACTCTCTGCAAACAGCGTTTATTTTAGCCACAAATTTTCATGGCTCCTGCCCACACAATCCCCCCTCTCAGTTTTACTCTGCTTCAAACCCACTTCTTCCTCTCGCAGTTTCAGTATCAATCGGCCAGTGCTGGCTGCAGCTGTAAACAGGGAGGAGGGAAAGCCTGAGAGCACAGCCGTGAAGCAGGAGTGGGAGGAGCCTGGGAACACACCAGCTTGCAAAAAAAAAGGGGACTGGTGTTCCTGCCTATCGCAGTCATTGTGGGCCGGCTGCCGAGGTGTTCGAGGGCTCCTGAGCACGCTCCGTGAGTCAGCAGTCCAGGCGACCAGGAGCGGAGCCCGCCTGCCCCCCACCAGCCAGACCCCAGCGGAGCAGGAGCTGTTGACGCACACATGCAGTGGGCTGCCATTTATTCTACAGCACCACAGAGCAAAAAGGGCAGACTGTGTATTATGCATCAAAAACAAGTAGTGAGAGCTCCGCTAAACAGTCCTAATCAAACGTGAGGACGCCCACACTAGACCAGGTGCTCAAGAGTGGACGCATAACGGACAAAATCCATCTCCTCATAGCTCACTCTGATTAGTCTCTTAATGCTTCATAAAATATAAACTTGGAAAAACCAGGGATGACATTCAAAATATCTATAAATCTAATTGCTTGGTAAGAATCCCTTTCAGTGGAACTGTACATAAACATCACGGGCACAGCTGACTGATTCATGTGTAGAGTTTGAACACAATCATTTTACCTGTAAAATCTCCAACTGAGGAAATAATCTCATGTGCAATGTGATTTAACAGCTAATCCAGAGGTAGTAGCTCACAGATGACCTCAAAAAGATTAAAACAGTAATTTCACATTTTAAAGACAGCCTTGATTATACACTACGATGCGTGATATACAGTCCAATATGAAAAACTGATGGGAAAACTAAATGTATGGTTGGAAAACAGAGGGGTACTTGATTTGCTAAGAACAAACAACCCCACCACCACAAAACCCCACACCAGTGACAAAAGAGAAATGGAGCCAGTAATGTGACGTGAGAATTTAGCAGTGGAAAAGTGTTTGGGAAAAATATCCAAAGCTCCACACTACAGTGAGTGACTGAGATGGGGGTTATGAAATGCTGCCGCTGCAGCCAAGGTTCATACAGACTCATTCTGAATGTTTACAAGAAGCAGGTCCAAATGGAGTCATCCGGACATGAACCACCCCCCCCAATCCTGGGTCTCGTCTGCCAGTCTGATGGGCTCTCCTAAGCCCCACCCACATACTGCTATGGAAAGCGGTGCTTGGGAGCAGCAGGCGAGTGTGTTTGTTCCGAGCGATGTTTATGTAACTGCCTCTGGTCTATGAACAGGCCCAGTGCAGGCCAGAAAGAGGAGGGGAATCTGGACAGGAAAGGAGACGAGGGAGCCAACACTGACTGGTCAGTTAATCCACCCAGTCCCACAGCAATTATGGCCGTCTGGCCGATCAAACAACCGTCAATTAACCGCGTACACACATAGTATGCAGTCTCACAAACGGATCTAAACACAAACGATCTGAGCACTAATAAGGTAAACATCAATATTTTTAACCTGAGCTGGAAGCACATGCTAGCAAATGCTCGTACAGAGACACAGACTCAACATGTGCAATGCTTCTGCACAGAGTAGTCTAAATCATTGTCATAAATGAATCTACAAAAACAGTGCCTACTCAAGGTAAGAGCGAGGCTAATGCAATTAGAACTAGATCATTGTGCTCACTGCATTTTGACATGTAGCTCCTCATTTCCAGCTCAGTTTTTATTCATCCTAATTAATTTCATTTTCCCGGTCGTCAAGCAAACAAGGGATTTCTTCAGGGGTTCCCATGGCAACCTCAGTTGCTAAGCAACACAAAACTCTCCAACATCCATTCCAGAACTCTGACAGATGGAAGGAGAAGGAGACGTGGGGGGGGGGGGGGAGAGACGACGTCCAGCACATCCAAGGAGCTGGCGAGAGGGAGCAGGTGAACATTACGGAGCAATGCTGCTCTTTCAGGTGTCTGCTCTCCTGACACCTCCCCGCCAGCAACGCAAAAAGAGTGGAATGACTGGGCACTGATCCAGGGACAGAGAGCCCTGACTAAGGGAGAGGGAGGGCACACAATCACGTACATGTGTACGCAAGTGAAAGTGAGCAGGTGTGTGTGTGTGTGTGTGTGTGTGTGTGTGTGTGAGTGTGTGAGAGAGAGAGAGAGAGAGAGAGAGAGAGTCTTAGCCTGCCTATGCCATCTCTGGCTCATGGTGATGCTACTATTTCCCTCCATAAAGGAGGGGTGGGGCGTGCAAGCAGGAGGCAGGCTGGGGCAGGACTGAGACCAGTGGAGGCAGCAGGGGAAATAAAGGGGGAGGAAATGAGCAGGGAGCTCATCTATTTGTATAATCATAAACAAGACAAGTCCCTTTGCATGAATTCACCCGCACGGCAGAGTACACAGCGTCACCACATCATCAGGAACTCTCACTTGGCGATGAGGGTTCAGTTGTGCTGAAGTTAATCGCCCGAAAAAGACGAAACGGTGATCTGTCCAGTTTCTCGCACAGAAGTCAAAAATAATTCCTCAAAGATCTCAAGTCTATTCAACATCTGAGCAGCACCGACCAAGAACGCAGTGCTCAACTTAAGAGATACCATTCAACATAAGTGTTTGCATGTAGGTACCACTTGGAGTTCAGGCCATCAGGATGGTCAGTGTAGAAACAAGATACTACAGAACCTGATCTTCTGATCTGTGACTTCTCTGAACTGCACCTTTGATAGTAAAAGAGAAAACCATGTGTATGGGGGAGGGAGGTGGTCAGCAGTTTCTCTTATGCATTACTTTTGTTACTAGTCTACCACAGAGGTTGATAAGGAGCTAGAACATAAAGCAAAAGTGAAACTGAGACAGATGTCTGAGATATCAGAGCAGTAACAGCGTTTCAAACCATGACCTGTGTGGTTTCCAGCTATGTTTCACCTGCTTTGCAGCTTGTTAAAACAAAAGGAGCAACCTATCTTAGGAAGTGTGGGAGCTGGGCTAGGCCGGCATGGGAGCTGCAAGGCATCGACCCTCTGCTGTGATGTACATGGCGCACACACTGAAACCTGACCTAGAGGTGAGGGACAACCAGCTCAATGCCAGGAGTGGAACAGACATGGCATGGAGAGCCCATCAAGATGCTGCCGACACGCTGCGCTAGTGACAGGAGAGAGCACGTGTAGGACCCCCCCCCCCAAAGGACATTTACTGCTCCCAACATGCAAACGCCAGCAGAAGGATGATGGGGCTGGGAAATGACCACCTATGAAAACACTCACACCTACACTTGGAAATGAAATGCAACTCGGATCCAGATATGGATGTAAAGACCAGCATCATTGTTCATCTAATTACACTGGTCAGACTGGGCTGCCTTGTTTCTGAAAGAGGGTGAGCTTGTGTGGTTTTCAGACTTTGTTGCAGAGCACAAGCAGCTGTACCAGACCTTGCAGACATATGGTGAACCACTACAGACCTCAGCGGCGCCTAATTGGGCCAGGCTGTTAACTGTACACGTTTATGCAAGGAACAGCAGAGACCTGCATGGTAATTTCAAACATGAATGCCTTACAGCATCAAGTAAATGCTCATTACAACAGTTACTGTCCTCTACATTTAAAGGACCGGCAATCTAAGTCCTATAGGATCATTAACATGGCTTCTCCCAGTCTCTGTACACAACCATTACAGCAGCCAATCAAATGCTCACTAATTAAGCCAAATTTATTCAGAGGTTGATAAAACATTCATTCCTAAATTAAAACTACTTAGCAAAGTAATAAAACTGGGTAGTGATTCACTGAGAACTACAAAGATATTCATTTTAAAGAATGCATTATAAACAAGCGCTGGTCTGTCAAACCATGTCATTGAATCTAATACACAATGGCAAAGACCTCTTTATCCCAGATGACCAATGCAATGCCCGTCCTTCATTCACTACACATCTAACATCAAAACGGGGTCTAGAGACACACCAAGGAGAGCAAAAAAGGAGACTAAACACCACACACACAAAAAAAGCAAAAATTAAGCATTATTTACTGGGTACGAACTGTAGCATACAACTTACATACATTTGTCAAGCAAATCAAGGAGCATGAAGTAGTGGTGATTCAGGTCTCAATGCAAACATGACTCTGCAACACTACAACTAGCTTTCTAAAAACAGGCTATGCCTAACCGAGACTTCGTCATTGACGTTAGTCCAGTGACCCAGCTTGATCCAACCCAAAGAACTTCCTAAAAAGTGACAA
Organism: Electrophorus electricus; assembly: GCF_041902795.1. Lineage (NCBI taxonomy): Eukaryota > Metazoa > Chordata > Actinopteri > Gymnotiformes > Gymnotidae > Electrophorus > Electrophorus electricus. The sequence goes on along the minus strand of NC_137515.1, from coordinate 511,522 downwards.
CTCAAGTTGACTGGGTAGACTTGATGGGTCAGGGCCTTTTTCAAAAAGCATGGTTTAATTTCATTACCACTTTCATATACATGGTGATAATCCTGTCACATTCACATTTAATGCTCGTCCTAAATCAGATTCATAATGTATAGGCAGGCTTCTGACTTAACTACGTTCACAGAAAAGGTCAGTAACTGTTCAGATAAAACAGAGGTCAGAGCATTTAAATACAAGTGACAAACAGTCTTCAGTCAAATATAACTGCCCAATTATTCATTGTATATGCATGAACACAACCTGACCACCTGCATCATAGTCACTGATATTCCAGTGAAGTACTGCTGGAGAAGAAGGACGTTAAGAATTTATAAGCCACAGACTTTAATCTCCACGCAGACGTTAATCTCTGATTGATGTTGCTAATGTAAAATGGAGAGAAGGAGAATTAACTGGGCAAAATATTTTTGAAAAAGGTAAATAAAGATTAAAAGTTCATTAGTATTGATGGGTTTGGGAAACTACTTAAATGATCCATTTGAACATGTTTATAGAAGGGGTTCTGTTTTCTAGGTGTAGGTTCTCTACAAACCTTTACCATCACTATATCATGTGGTATTCCCTGAACAATCATGACCTAAAATTTCAAATCAGGAAACAAGATAAGAATCAGGGCCAACTTACTGGTAGCAGGACTACTTACAGTCTGATCTATCAAATCTAAAATTGTGACTGTGCTTTTGGTAAAACTAAACAAGTCTACGAAACCAATCCTCTCAGGTAAACTGACTGGTCATTTGTGGTGCTCATTAAATTAAACAAAATTAAACGGCAACAAAGTTTAGGAAAAAGACTACCATCATAGCCGCATGAAAAATGACATGAGAATGAAATATCTGGGTTACACCAGAGAGAAAATGAGATGTTAAATAACCAATTGTGAACCAGAACACTACCTACACAGAAATATCCAAGTGAGCATGTGAGGGGAAAAGGATTCCGCAGCAATCTAATTTCACTAGGGACTTCTGGCCTAGATGTAAGTAAAGTTACACCAGGGCTGCAGGGCCGATGTACTCTCATGGGACATTAACAGCTAATACTTAATTCACAAAACGAGTCTTTTTTAATTCAGGAAAAGAAATGGAAGCCCTGTGTACTTCACGCTCAGGTTTAGAGTGATCATAAAGAAAGTCACCTGAAGATTCCACAAATAGTTGAGCTGTCTTTGACTGGTTAGGTCACAAAATGGAGAAAGACAAATGAGGAAACTGCCTGTGGTTAAAAAGAACAAAGGTGCCTGAGTGCAACAGACTAATGAACTGTAACGGACGCAATTAGACCTTCTTCGCTCACTCTGATGACTCAGCTTGGTCTTGTACAGGTTTGTGGGTTTCTCTCATCAACGGGTCATACAATTTAAAATCTTGTATATCAATAGCACTGCACAGTTTGGTGCAATTACAACAGTAAACCTGTGACGTACTTCATAATGTGCATGGTAAGCTAAAACTGAGACCAGAAGCTGTTCAGGTCTCCTGAAGACTGGAACAGGCCATCCCCATTCTACATATTTATTCATAGCATCATCTTTGCACCAGCCAATAATATAAATCATATTCAAAGGAATAACTTCCTAGTTTGGAAAACAATTAGTCTAAAAATATGGCAACACAATAAAGTTAATTGAAACTTACCAATCTTCTGGTTGAAGATTTTGTCAAAGGTGAGCTCATCTCTCTCTTCCAAATACTTCTGCATTACACTCCGAATACTGACAAAATGAAAAGAGAAGAAAGGGTTACCAAAAGATGAGCTCAGAAGACGGCCACAGCCCAGTTAGTCAAATTATTTAGCCATATCTTGTTTTCTGGTTTAGAAATGGACACCTAAACAAACCAAAAGCTGTTCTAGTGAAGTCAGCACAAACACTACTCTTCCACATCAGTCCTGGACCTAGCTGGACTTTCATACTTGTTCTTTAACTCTCCCCTCCATCTCCTCCAGATTTGATCCCAGTGGAAGGCATCGCCAAGCTGCCCTGGGAAAAGGTGTTAATTAGCACCACGTTTGGGTGAATGAATCAATTAGCACCCCCTCCAAGGGCTTATTATCACACAGCTACAGTCCCAATGGGAAGCAGGACGCAGGTCAAGGGAGAGGCATCCCTCACATGTTTGCATGGCTGTGCGCTTGGCTCAGGCAAGCAGGAGCCATTGAAACCCCAGCTGTGAAAACAGGGATCACAAGCCATTTATGAAATGGAGCAGGAACTCCTGCTTTAAATATTAAAGAAGGACTGGTAATACTCATACTTCCACGTACGAACCCGCTGTTACAGAATGAGCAACAGCTCCTGGAACATTTCATACCATGTTTTACTATTGTAGAGGTTTGCATGTTTAGCTTGTCGGTTGAATGGCCGAAAAACTCACTAATGGCTAAATGCAGCTGACTGAGAAGCCTGATTTGTCAACCAAAAATTCAAAGATTGATGCAAAACATCATTAATAAACAATTAAACATACGAAACACAGGAACAATTGCATGGGTACATAAGCTCAGTTAAGTTTGTGTAGGTTTCTGCATGCCCACCATCAATATTACTCATATGATGTACGTGACAAATTCCATAGTTTTGTGGAAGAGAGGGTGGGCTAAAATCAATCATTTAAGCTTTACTTATTGAGTTTATGTAAACTCATTATGTTACCATTCTTAAATCAATTAGGAATTTGTGCTTGGCTCAGAGCATGTCAATATTACATTAGCTGTAGCTTACCTTTTCAGTTTCAAGAAAACAGGTAGATCACGACAACTTAAGATCACAAAAGAAATCTCTGTAGTAAACTTAAACTTAAAATGTGGAAACTGTTACTGCCAACTAAAGTTGCTCGAGACCCGACCCTCTTGTGTGAGACCACGTATAGATCATGACCTTGACCAAACAGTGCAAAACATGTTTTAAAATTTCTGTAATGTTTTGATCATGGGTGAGATGTTTTATGGTCTCAGCTAGTCTCGAGTCCATGGTACTCAAGATCAAGAAAGTCAAGATTGAAAATTTCATCCAAGTGCGTACCAAGTCCAAGACACTTAAGACTGGTCTCAAATGTTACAACTCGAGTAATACAACTCTACTACCAAACACACAAGGATGACAATGCCCAAGAGATCTGGACAGTGATGTAACAATTTGATCAGGAGACTCTTGTTTAAGTAAATCACAATTACAGTGAATAACTATGAATATAGAACTATAAAGATGGTGACTACATCACAAAGTGCTGTTATTTGCTTAGAACTTCATTAGTATTAGTTTAGCCTTCCTAACTAGGAATCTAGGTCTCAAGCCCAGTGTCCGACATTTGGAATTCATCCTTGATCTTCCAGCAAACGTTTGTTCACTCTACTCAAGATCCTTATCCAAAACCGCTGGCCACCTACAGTTCATCTCTCCATCCACTTTGCTCCTACTGCAATTACATCTCCCCCCCCCCCCCCCCCACCCCCACCCCATTTCCAGCCTCTTTCACTCATTTCACTCTCAAACAATACCGGCAGCTCCTCCAAGCCCCTCAAACACTTTCAGGCATGCCGTCAAAGTCTCACCTCTCTGCTGGCGTGCTTAGCCTCCGCCCGAGGAGAATGTCGCAGAGGTGCGTGAGCTTCACAACCCTGCGTTCACTCATCTGCCTTCAGATGACAAAGCTGCTTCTATTTATTATTGTCGTCGCCCCCCAGCGTCTTGACTTTTTCAAAGTTTCTGTCGTTATATCATCACTAGCAATGGTAACTATCTGCAGCAGAATAATTTTAAAGAACAGATTCTCACATTTGAATTAAGAACAGATCAAGATTTGAGCAGTGTTTAATGATATGATGCCTTAATCTGATCCACTAGTTGGCTCTGCACAGAATACTGTAAAATATGTATACTTAAATTTAGCATACTCAGTCTTGATCAGTAGCTTCCTTGCTGCTTGATCCAAAAGAGATTAATTCAATTCCTTAAAAATTATAACAAATACCAGAATGACATTCATACTGAATGATGTGAAATGTTTTTCTTAAAATCTGTCATTGGGAAAAAAACCCTGCAACACTGCTGAGAACGTAGCCACCACTGGCTAAACTCTTTACTCAGCCTGTACTAAAGCTGGCCATCAGGCTTTACAGCAGTCTACCAGAACTGAATCACTGAAGCAGTCCAATCACAAAAAGAAGACAAAGATTAGTGTTGCAACAGCTAATCTTACTATAGTTTTAAGATAAGAGAAATTTAGCTATTTAAAGGAACAACATAGGGCAATGATTTTAAACACCCCACTTTTTAAGCAACTATGTACAAAGGTTATAATTATAATGGTTGGATTAATGTCCATCAAAAGTGTATCATCAAATCTAACAACTGTGAGATAACAACAATCAGTTTCTCTCCCACATGTGATCTCATGACGGACTGGATCTTGTGTGTGCCCGTTTTGTTTTTTTACTTACACACACACACACACACACACACACACACAAAATCTGCAAGAAATGCGAGATCTAATCCATCACAGCTCATTTCAAATGCTAATCGCAAATGGACCCTTAAGAAAAAATTGATTTTTTCAGTTGATTACAAGCCACCAAGGATTTAACAAGTGGCATTTCCAGTCTGAACCCTTCCAATCAAAGTAGCTTTTAAAATGTCCTGAGTGTTCCGAGATTAAACAGATGTACAATATACAAGAAAATTAATAAAACACTTTTCTAGATTTTGTGGATTATTGGGAAATATTTATTCATTATTAAACTCTAATTTGTAGGCTCCATTATTAAAAATGACAATAATAAAAATGAACTTAGACAAACCTCTACATGAAAAGCAGTGTGAATAAACCTAGAAAGTAAAAAAAAGAGTAACGCTACCTTTACAGGTTACAAGCTACAGGTGGTAACGTCAAGCCTGCATTCACTTCATTTCTAACTACAGCTGAACATGGCAACCTTTAGTGACTTTTCATGTGTTCTCACTATGACCAACTGTTGTTGGGGTTGCGCTTAAAGATACCAACAAGAACTAGCCTCAAACAAATTGTGTATGGTCAATTTTTACTAAATTTAACATCATAGAAAATGCACAGTATTTTTGTTAAAACATACTGACAATGTTTTTAGAAAATGTTTGTCAGTCTGTAGCTATCCAGAAGCAACGTAATGTAAGAAAATCTATAGTATGTAGCAGGAGTCTGGATGACTTGGACACAAAAGGGACTACTTATCCACAGGATGTTTGACAAAATTGTGTCAACAATGCCCCCAGCTTACAATGAGAAGCTGTAACAAGTCTTTTTAAGCTAGAACATATCCGGGCCTGTTAAATGTATAACCAGTGACACGTAAACAAGTGCATAGCTTAATAGCATTAGTGTTTTTATTATACCCATTAGGCTGGTAATGATCTTGGCAAAAGCAAGTTAGATTAACCAATAGCAGAGACAATTCCCAGGAAGCAAACTGGAGTGAAAGGCCTTGCTTAAGTTTGAAATGAATCAGCATGCGGACATGATACAGGACACACAACACACAGTTATGAGGGGCTGTCCAAAATGCAGAGGAGTGCAGGCTTCTGCAACCAGAGGCAAGTAGAGAAGCAAAAGTCAATGGGTCAGTTTGGACTAGGGAGGCCCTGAGCCAATTTTGGCAAGTCTGAATTTATTGGTATTGGATACATCAAGTCCGATTAGTCCTTTATTTTACTCGTGTGTTTGTATACCAGCTGCTATCGAGGTGACAAATGAAGAACTTGTGGCACTGAAACATTTTAAATAGTTAACAAGAGGTAGTGGTAGATCGAGCTCCAGTGACAGAAGTGGCAAATACACAGGCCCCATACAGCCCGTGACGTCCACGCTAGCTCCCCATACCAAACCTACTACCTAATGTGTGGATGTCACTTAACGCTGACTGTTGAGCAGGTCTCAATCTGAATTACAAATTGAGGCAGTTTTAGGACAGAACCATGAACAGCTTTTAGAAAGAATCAGCTCAGGGAAAATACTGTTCTATAAGTTCACAGAACAATCATTTTCTAACTTAGTCTGATGTACACAAATACATTTGGAGAAATGAGAGTATATTGTTAGCGATAGGACTGTAGATCTAGAAATAAATAGAATTCATCATTCGGTGGTGTCTGTCGTGACAGCAACAATTCTGTAAAGATTTATGGTATGAACATATGCATTGTTAGAGTAATTCCCTTGTACTGTATATTAGACTTGGTCACCACTTTAGATCAAATTATCCACAATATCACTAACCAAACAATTAATTGTACTCAATTCTTCCAACATCCAAGGGGCCAATTTGGACTATCTATACATTACTACTATACATTGCCAACACACTGGTAATACATGTTAGGACTCTTAAGATTTCCTAAAAGGAAACTGTTCAGCAATGATTTATATTGACAATGCCATACAGACAAGCAAGCTAGAAAATGCTGACTAATTAAATGACTAAAGGTGAACTTTAAACAGTACCTGTGCAGACTACAGCCAGGAGGCAAACCATTTTTTTTTATATTTTGTAGATTTTTATTGCATATTGCATACTGCATACTGCAATGTGATGGCGATTTGCTAAAGCAGTCAGAGATGGAGGATGCGAACCATCGAGCTGTACAGACCAGACCAGTCAGGGCACTAAGCAGCTTTAAATCGGACATGTGGAATCAGTTTGCATTGCATCATGCCACTGATAATCCTTTGGCAATTTGTAAAATCTACAAAGCAAAAACAATCTTGTAACCTCCCCTAATCTGTCAGCACATCCTGTAAGACACCATAAATTAGGCACGGGGGCCGTAGTTCTGGAGAAACCACGTGTACGATGGTCTCAATGCTGCAGAACCCTCTACTGAGGGAAGAAGTGCAGTGGTACATGATCACAGTGACAAATCCCCCCCCCCCCTTTCAGGTTTTACACAACACCAAAACAACACTTTAGAGTAATACTAACTAAAATCTTTAGATATCAGAATCTCTGGGTTTGTAATGCCCCATCTTTGGTTTTGTCTGTAAAAATCTGAATTTTACAAAGTGTACCTTAGACTTTATGAAAATGAGAAACAGCTTAGGGATTTAGGTGAAATTTAGCTTGCTATACATTTTTGGTAGCAACAGTTCATGTATCGTCTTGCAGTTCCTTGTATATTTTTAGGCTACATCATACTTCCTCTAAATCTGATTATATCACTGGTGTATTGCATCCCCACACTTGTGTTGATACGTACTCCTTCATTAAAACTGTCATTCCCACCCCTAGTATGCAGCGATGTTTTTGACACTTCCTTCCAAAGTGCACAACCATTTTTTAAGCACACGATCTAACATTCGCTTCAGTGGGCCTGAAGGTAAATAAAGTCAAATTAATACAATCACTGTTTGACATGGCTAGGACATTTCACGAGAATGAAATGCATATAAAGCTATCCTCTCGTACCAGGATGTATAAGCAGACCGTGTTCCCTATGCATAAGAAAATTAATGTATCTACACAGTGAGAAACGATATCAACCCGTACTGTAAGACATCTACAGGTGATATAATTATTACTCAAAGGGTCACTAGGCCAATGTCGCATCCAAATGCGCACTTTTAAAAGTAACCGTGCAAATTGGCGACAATCATTAATCCTGTCAAGCAAGCGCTGTCTTCCTTTCATCGTGCAATAGGCCTTCGCGTTGGTCTGAGCTCAAGTATGAACCTGAATGCATAGAGGCAGCGAATAGGTTGAATCATCGGTTTAGCGTGCAGCGAGCTTCATTTCAACGGTACATCCTATTTGTTAAGCCAATCATTATAGTGCCAGCCAAAGCTAACTATGTGTAGACAAAACACAGTGTGGGGGGTTGAAAGTAAACGGGAAGCGTAATGGACAGTGGACGTCGAGTAAATCTTGGTTACCTGGGTTCAGGAAGGATGATTTTCTTGCTCGCCCGGGCCGCTGGAGTAGATTTACTCTTCTCCATCGCCATCAAATAGCTGACATCGGCGAGCACTGCCTCTAGGTCCGCCATCTTCAGCCCCGGGTCGACCGAGCCGATATAGAACCAGCGGGAAGGTCCGGACAGGCGGAGACAGAGGAATCAACACAAAAACAGCACAACGGCGGCGATGCGGGAGTCTGGGGCGAGCATCCAGTCGAGCCTTCTTCCTCTCGATTTTCAAATCTCAAAAAACAGCCATCGTGATAAACCAAGATTTACAGTTACGAAGACGAAACCGCGTATCTACGGCCAGCGGCGGCTGGTTATCGGCTTCTTTTCAAGAATAAAAACTGTAGCCAGCATGAACACGAGAGTAAATTTCATAACCGATTGTAGCTGGATATGAGGGTAGAAATATTGATTGGATTATTTTCTGCTTGGCTCCCTACCTCCGTTCAGTGAGCTAATTTCGAGGACCCACCTGCTGGTTATGACTGTCAGAATCCAGCTAAGTGGGCAAACGTACATTCACACATGAATATCCTGTTAGTTAGCCGAAGTAACCGTCATAAACTCAGCATCAGCTAGCCCTCCATTAACGTCCGGCTCTCCTCATAAAAAATCAAACAGATGTGCAAAATAACGCACAATAAATTGAAATTTGACAGACGAAATAAAATCCGTGTGAAGTCCCGTGATTAGAATTAAGAGCAAGCCAGCTCGTTACAGGGACTTGGAAAATATAAACGAACGACCACTACGAGCCAAGATAATTTAGAAATATTTTCCAGCGATTTTTTAAAGACACAAATTTATCAGCCAACCTACCAGTAACTGTTCTCTTACCGCCTGGAGCACATCTCTGGAAAAAATGAAGCGAATGGTCGATTTCTGTGGGCTACCAACCAGATCTAGTAAGCATAACGATATCGGCCATCGATGCGAAACGACCTGCTTAACTATATCCTGAGAGACGAGCGAGTTGAGTATTCAGCAGTCACCAACTAAACTTTCCCCAAATCGGACTAATTAGCCGTTTCATCTAAAACATCTACAATAGCAAACCGGCTACCAATTCTCCATTTTCTTGACTGTGAAAAGGACGGTGTTGCCACTAAAAACCGAATTAACTGGTGACAGTGGACAGACAAACTCGCTGCTCGTTTACCACACGGTGTCGTTCCCTGAGGTGACCGGTTAAAATCAGCGACCACACGAGCTGGAAATCCGTCTTACCCTGACACCCTAGTACCTAAATGTACAATATTTTGCAGTAACAGTTTTGCAAAGTCTTTTCCACAAAATGGTACCAAACTAGCTACAGGTATGGGTTTAAATGACTGCTGCGCGGCTACCTGAGGAAGAGGAGGGCGCGCTGAAAAAGGAAACTGGCAGGCAAGCGAGCGAGACCGCGAGACAGCAAGCGCGACGCTCCGCGAGCTTCAGCCTTACAGCGACCGAGCCGCCGCGAGCTGCCGTTTGCTTGCTAGCTAACAAACTCGAGTGTCAGCACATGTAAAACCGACTAATCGACTACATTTAAAAAAATAATAATAAGCGTGGTCAACAGTGCCTAAAACCCGGGATGGCCGAACTCTGAGTAGTCTAAAGCCACAAGTTCCTGCGGAACTTCATTTTCATGGCACGGTTAGGTTAAAAAACGATACCCGCCACTTAGCTGGCTAAGTAGCTATCTTAGCTTAGCTTAACTAAATTATGTTCTCGTTGTTGGCTGAATACGCGATTAAATTAAGTTCTGCGATGATATAACACGTTATACTACGACACATCCAGCTTTCAGTGCATGTTCATCAAAAAACAAAAATAGACTTTTCGTATTCTTGCGTCTCATCTTGGCGAAATCCCCGAGTCTGTCGTTAGCATAACGCATCCGCATTTGGGCTGAAAAAGTCCAGCGGTTTACAAAATCTGTCCGATCTCACACGCGGTTCGTTGAGCCCGATTATTAGGTTTCTAATAAGAAGTGCCCCTCGATATTCGGCCTCCTTACCCAGACGAGGGTATCTTAAGACTTCACTTTCGTATAAGTTTTTAGAAGATCTATCTTAAACCTCCCTTCGCGGTGAAGTAGGTTTTGCGACTGCCTGCAGACCCTGGGTTCTCCACTTCCTCTCAGCGTCATTGTGCTGTAAAACACGGCACTGGAACGCTGTAGAGTAGGAGCACACCAATTACCAGCGCCATATCGACCCAGTAAATCTTTACAGCACCGTGTTTCACTGAAGACGATATAACTGGAACGCATTCATGTTATTTTAGATTTTGTTACCGTCCTAATTAGGTCTTGGTTGAAATCATCTCACCTCAGAAAATACTTTAATCCCTTTTGGTGAAATACATATTATGCTGTTTATTATTATTATTATTATTATTATTATTGACACGTTGTTCTTTGATGTCTACATGCTAATTTATAAACGGACTGTAGGCCTATTTTACAGACTATGGTGGGCCTTTCTTTTGGTGACATGGCTCCCCCTGACGGATGATTTTAAAACGTACTTTGTTTCACTGTCCTCTACAGCACACGTCCGTGGATATACTACAGCGGACGCTACTAGAGGTTGTCTGCATTCTTCCTTCAACATTTATTTAAAAAAAAGATTGAAATAAGAAGTCTCAGACATTGCTTTTGAACAGTTTCTGTACTTTTATTGTTTTTGAATTTTATTTAGGTTATGATAAAAGTAGAATTTCAGTTATCAAGCTGAAATCAAGTAGCGAAATGGAATGTTATAAACAAAAATTTAATGTTATTGTTAAATCCAGTTGTGTAAACAGTTAAGTTTATGAAAAACAGTTTATTGAGATTTGGGCAATGATGTGTAAGATGAGAGTTGAGTGGCGGTAAGTTACTGCTGGATACGACGAATGGACTGGATCTGAGGAGTTTGACAATGGGAACCGAATTCCCTAAAGTATTTGTACTCTCCAGCATGTCGGTCACACTCCATGATGTACTGAAATCCATGGAAGCCAGGGTACTGGTAGCAGACAAATCTATCATGTGGTAATAATGATAAAAAACAACAACAAAAAAGAAAGGTTAGAATTACAAACCCAGTATGAAATATACTGCCTGGCCAAATATTTCGTTGGACCGCCTTTAGCTTTGATTACAACATGCATTCGCTGTGGCATCGTTTCCACAAGCTTCTGCAATGTCACAACATTTATTTCTGTCCAGAGTTGCATTAATTTTTCAAGATCTTGATCTTGTATTGATGGGAGATTTGGACCACTGTGCAAAGTCTTCTCCAGCACATCCCAAAGATACTCAGTGGGGGTCAGGTCTGGACTCTTGTGGCCAATCTATGTGTGAAAATGATGTCTCATGGTCCCTGAACCACTTTTTCACAATTTGAGCCTGATGAATCCTAGCATTGTCATCTTGGAATATGCCAGTGCCATCGGGAAAAAAAAAATCCATTGATGGAATAACCTGGTCGTTCAGTATATTCAGGTAGTCAGCTGACCTCGTTCTTTGGGTGCATAACATTGCTGAACCTAGACCTGACCAACTGCAGCAACCCCAGATCATAATACTGTCCCCACAGGCTTGTACAGTAGGCACTAGGCATGATGGGTGCACCACTTCCGCCGCCTCCTTTCTTACCCTGATGAGCCCATCACTCTGGAACAGGGTAAATCTGGACTGATGACTTCTTCTTCACTCATGACCACATGACCTCCTTCCATTGCTCCAGAGTCCAATCTTTATGCTCTCTAGCAAATTGAAGCTGTTTTTGCCAGTTAGCCTCACTGACAAGTGGTTTTCTTAAGGCTACACAGCTGTTTAGTCCCAATCCCTTGAGTTCCCTTTGCATTGTGCGTGTGGAAATGCTCTTACTTTCACTATTAAACATATCCCTGAGTTCTACTTTTGTTTTTCTATGATTTGACTTTACCACACATTTAAGTGATCGCCGATCACGATCATTCAAGATTTTTTTCTGACCACATTCCTTCCTCAAAGATGATGGTTCCTCACTGTCCTTCCATTTTTTAATAATGCGTTGGACAGTTCTTAACCCGATTTTAGTAGTTTCAGCAATTTCCTTAGATGTTTTCTCTGCTTGATGCATGCCAATAATTTGACCCTTCTGAAACATGAACAGCTTTTCTATGACCACAGGATGTGTCTTTCGACATGGTTGTTTAACAAATAAGAAGCTACTCACTGCATCAGTTAGGGTTAAATAACTTGTTGCCAGCTGAAACATAATCACCCCTGCAGTAATTATCCAATGAGAGGCTCTTAGCTATTTGCTTACTTAAATCCAGGTGGTGACTTTTTTTTTGGCCAGGTAGTGTGTTAAAACCTATTAGTAAAAGGCAAATTATGACCTGCATTTATGAGTAAGGTGTGGAGAGTAGAGTATAGTAAAATTGGGAGGGTGAGAGAAAAGGAGAAAGTAAGCAGTGCTAGTTTCATATTATCTAAAGAAAAATTGTTATTTTTGGAAGAAGCTGAGAAGAAGGACAGTTTATAGGTGAAGGACTGGGGAACTCACGCTCCAGAGTGAACACGCATGGAGCCCACTTCAGTGTTGCCCCAGCCCATGGCCTGCAGCGAGGGGTAGTCATCACTGAGCTCCCCCTTGCATCCCAGATAGTTTTCCTTCTCATAGATTGTCATCCTACTCTCCCTATGGTTCTGCATTGGTAAAAATAAATATTTGTTGTTTGTCAAAGAAATATTGTATATTTACAGGAATATTCCATTCAACTCTAGTGGGCAGAAGAGTGATTAGAAGAGAAAACATCCTCCAAATTCCTCTAACTGTTCACATGGTTCATATGGCTTGCGAAGATGAAATGTTTGTGTATCTGATAGCTTGAAAGCAAACGGTGGCTGCGTTTAGAAAACTTACAGCACAGGAAATTGGCCTGAAGGAAGTCATCCTCTCAATGTGGTAAGCATTGTTTCCTCCAAAGGCATCACACTGAGGGTAGTCCCCACACTCCAGCACCAACTGCTGGCCCTGATACAATGGGTGCTCATAGCCCACCCACCTGTGGATAGGTACTAATTAGGAGAAAACCAAGCCGATGCTTTAAAACCATCAGTATATGCAAGCTAGAAATTGTAATGTACTGTTCTTGCATTTTAACTCCCAAGTCATGCTTGCATAACTCCCTAATAACAAAACACATTGTAGATGTAAACATTTGGATGCATGCTTTTTATATTTTACTGTATACCTCTATTATGCTGCTATTATGAGTTTATGGTGTAGGAAATTACCATCTCTGTAGTCAAAGAGGTAGTTTCCTAATGTGGTGGTAGACCCAACCATAAATGGCTAAATGACTCATTGCCCCTTGAACAGATGAGCCATGTACTTACGCTCCACTGTGTACCCTCAGTGAGCGGACACTCTCAAAACCAAAGTCCATTACGTTGCAACACTCAGAGGTAAACTCATGGTGCCGGCCTTGAAAGCACTCTTCATCATACACAATAATCTGGAAGACAGTGGTTGGGATGAAGACACATTTTGGCTATGACTAATCAGATGTGAAATAAATGGATCACAGCATGAAGAATTACATCTTTAATTTAGATTGAAACAGTAAGTTTTACTTTATGCTCAGTTAGGAAAAGAGTGGTCAGATATTCCACAGAGGTATCACAAATGTAGCATTTATAATCTGTGTGTTAATCGGGTCGTACCTTCCAATGGCCCGAAAACTTGGTGCAGTGGTGAGTCATCTTGCCTGTATTAAAGAAGCATGTAATTTAGTAATGCAAGCAAAGAGAGTAAACAAGTAATGGAAAATGTTCTTGCTATGTCAGTGATCTCATCACTACTAAGGAATATTCCAACATAAATTACCAGATAGCACCATTTCATGCTCAAATGTGGATAGCTTGACCCAAAAAAATGGTTCCACAATAGTAGAGAGCAGCAGTATGTACACATTACAAATAGGATGCTCCCAATAACATGAATGCCAAACAAGCAGAAAGATTTAGAAATTACCCATACTTTCTAAATTATACTTTGATACCAATATACATGTAGGTCACCAATTAATCAGTACTTCAGTTGAGTATGAACATGCATGACAAAGCAGTTTAGCTTGATTTTGATGTCGAAAACCTCAATAGCTAAACAAGAACAAGTTCCTAAATGAACGTCCTCGGTGTAGAACAACACCTGCAGTGTCTGCTTAAGTCCAGCTGGACACCAGTAAACACTGGAAGTGTTAATTCAACAGTGGGGATTTTGCATGTTTGGAAGTGTTTGCGAGCTGTTTAAAGATCCAAACAGGAACTACACAAAGTCAAAGTGAGACTAAAGGCATTAGACTCTGCTCGTCACTCACTCCATCTGGGTGTAGGTCCTGGGCTGCATAATGCACATATGTGTGAGGCGGACGGACAGTGGCTACACACCAGGGGAGTGGAGCAGAGAGCTGGGTGGAGCTCACCTCGTTTCGCTGCCCTTGGGACGTCCTGATGAGAGAGTGAAAGCTGGCGCGCGCACAAACCTTTTTAAAGCCTCCTTTGGCAAAGGGCCTGGTCAAAAGCCCCAGCTCAGCAGCGAGGGAGGGGCAGGCTGCACGTGCATGACAAAGGTGGGGTTTGACCTGCACAGTGGCAAAAGTGCAAAACCATCCTACACTCAGGCCGGAGCCTCCATGCTAGCCTGGACAAGGGGCATGCATGCATGTTGAGAGAGTGAACTGCCTCGTAAGGTCCGCATGAAGGCGTGTGATGGTGGAGCACTGGGGTGGGGACCCATGGGGACATGGGTCATGTTGGCACTCCACCCAGCACTCCACAGGCCACATCACATTGGGGTTTGCTCAGTGCACGCCAGTGCTTGCAGTGATCTTACTGTATTAAAACTGCCTAAAAGCAGACACTTCTCAACAGCTTTTACCAATAATTAAAAAACAAAACAAAAAAAACCCAGCACACAACAGGCAGTTGGCATAATACTGAAGACAACAAATATAAACTGTGAGATGATTCAGTGAGATTTTATTATTATTATTATTATTAGTTGCATTTATATATATGTTTGTAAATGCAGGATGTGTGCAGTATTATTACTAATACTGTTGCTATAAGTGTTTAAATTCTGTTCTGACACTCTCCCCTGCAGCATTCATTTCTGTGAGTATATCTGGTCACAACAAGTGCTCAAGGTGTTCACCATCCTTCACATGTACAACACCAGGCCAAAACAATTCAGAATGTAATGAACATCTATTTAGACCTCATACATCTGTTTAAACATCATACTCTTCTCTGAAAAGAACAATCAAATTATAATTTTTGTCAGTGGTATGTTTCTGTTATTGTAGTAACCTTGTTAGGAGGCAGGTCATTATTTCCCTTTGAGATATACACAGGATTTTTACAATCAAGATTCTACAATCCACCAGTCCAACCTGTGGCATACAGCACTAGCACACAGGAAAGTGCCATTGTCAGAGCTTTTCATTCTCAGTAAAGTGCTTACATGCTGGGTAGTGGGCCGACTCCATGGCTTTAGCACAACCAACTCTGATGACGGGGGTGTTTTTATTGTATGTCAAGCCTCTCTATACTCCCCGTGCCAGGGTATAAAAGGTGGGACACTGGAATAAGGGAGCATCAGGAACCAGCTAACTCGTCACAGCACAGCTGTACTCCAGCAGGTAAGAGGCCAGAAAATGAAAAACAAAACAAAACAAAACAAAACAAAACACTGTTCCCAGTCATTATATAGTTGGGGGTCTAGTCACTCTTGGTCTCATTCATTTATGGAAGTAATAGATGATTTAGTTGTTCTGAATGAACTTTTTAATTTTATTTATTTTTTATTTGTGCAATGGAAAGTACCATTTCCAAAATGAAGCCCAAATCCAGTGATGACCCATACCAACTCCATCACAATTTACCAGGTCCTCACATGGCTCTGACCTCATACTGGCCCACTGTGCATGTTAGGAGGGCATGCACAAAGTCCCACAACCTTTATTCTCTCCCACAGACACTCTTCAACCCCTTTACCATGTCTCAGACTGCCAAGTTCACCACCAGCCAGGCCACTGATGCCAAAGAGAAGGGAACTTCTGGCTCTGCGGCTACCTCCAGCAAGAAAACCAAGACTGGAGAAACCACTATGGGCAATTACAGAGTAAGTGCTTTGGCTTGAACACTTCCCCAACCAGAGTAATAACCAGAATTATTATTTTTACACTAACTTTTAAAAAGGGCATTACAGTACTGCTGAGTTCACCACACTGTAGGGAGAGACATCTGCTGTTTAGATAAAATTCTCATAAAAACATGTCAGCAGTACTTTAACTTTAAAAAGTGAAACAAATGAAAATGGACCCTTATCAAATAAATTATTTACACTTTCCATCTCCCACAGATGAAGCTCTTCAGCAAGGAGAACTTCCAGGGCAAGATGATGGAGGTCCAAAATGAGTGCACTAACATTTGTGATTGTGGCATGGACAGAGTCCGCAGTATCATTGTGGAGTGTGGCCCGTAAGTTATTGTCTAGAAGATTATTATTAAAAATGGATTTATAAAAGTTCTCCTATAGTATAAAGCAGATGGTAACAGCATTGAATATGGTTGGTTAGGCAGCAGAATTCCTCATTCTTAAAGTTTCTTCCTCTTCTCCTCTTCTGAGTCTGGTTGACGATATGATTGCTCATGTAATAATGTGTTTTGGGTTTTTTTTAGTTTTTTTTTTTTTACCTCCCTGCTGTTTTGATCTTGTAATCACCTTTTCCTTGTCTCCAGCTTTGTGGCCTTTGAGCAGGCGAACTACCGTGGAGAGATGTTCATCCTGGAGAAGGGGGCATATCCTCGCTGGGACTCCTGGACCAGTAGCTACCGCAGTGACTGCCTCGTGTCCTTCAGACCCGTACACATGGTAACACTGAGGGCTGCGCTGCGGCACGCGTAGCATGGGCCCTGCGTCGCTTCTAACAGGCTTTACCTTTCAGCACTTTGCCTTTGTGCTGCAGGACACCGTGGAGCACAAGATCTGCTTGTATGAGCTGTGCGACTTCCAGGGCAACAAGATGGAGATCCAGGAAAATGACTGCCCCACCCTCTGGGCACATGGTTTCTGTAACAGAGTGGGCAGCGTGAAAGTGCCCAGTGGAGCGTGAGTATCACCAAGAGCCAAGTGTTGATCAGCGAGCAACTGATTACAAAATAGAAGTCAGAATCAGTGTAAAATAAAATGAGTGCATGAATGTAACATAAAAGAAGGAAGACAAAGGGATTCACCAATTATTAGAAGCAGAGGCTGATTACTGATTTAGCTCTAAATAATAAATATTTATAATACTCTGAATAAAAAGAGTCTTTTTCAAGAGTTTGAGGCCTACAGATTGTAGTACAATAATTAATAATACTAACAGAATAATTTTAATTCTTAATGTTAAACCTCTTAACTAACCTCTTTCTTAATCTCTTTTTCTTCTGCAGTTGGGTGGGATACCAGTATCCCGGATACAGAGGCTACCAGTACCTGTTTGAATGCGGTGACTACAGACACTACAATGACTTTTGTGCCTTCCAGCCTCAGATTCAGTCCATCCGCCGTGTGAGGGACATGCAGTTTCACCAGCATGGCTGCTTCTCCTCCAGTCCCTCTGCTGGAGCTACGCAGTGAAAGTCTGTGGGAGCGCAGTTAACCCTCTCATGCCACCTTTAACTCCCTCTTCCAACTCTCCCTCTCTCTCAGAACAGATTGGCAAAAAAATTGTATCAGACATCTCACTCACTTTTATGGTTTCAGTAATAAACGTTTTGGAAAACTGACTTTCTAAGATGAATTTCTTTTGTTTTAAACAAGGGTTCATTAGGTTTATCCTTGTCAACAAATGTGAAAGTCCTTGTACTCAGAGCAGGGCTTTACGCATACACATCAACAAATGGCATCACAATACACTTGAGTAGTGTTCTATTGTATCTTGCATTTCCAGAGTTGTACATTTCTGGAAGTAATCAATATCACCAAAGTAAAATATTATATATAAAGTATGCCTTAAATTCTTTCCATCTGTCAAATATAAAGAACAATCAAAAATTGTTCCACCTTAAGAAATGGTGTTCTGGAAGATAAAGTTAATGTGCATCAAACAAAAATGCAATTACCATCTTTTTTCTGGATGGCATAATTGTCTGGTTAGAGAGTATTATGTTTCTTACAAATATAAATAAGCAAATTTGGTATATAACAATTTTTTGGTGGTTCATTTTGACAGATTTCTTTGGGTATGGTTGGGGTGACCATAACCCTAAACCTAATTTAAACTAATTGGTCGCCTCTGCATTGCATAGGCTGCCGTTTAGTCTCCTTCCTAGTGGCCGTGTAGTCGTGCGCTACACACATATGTCCAGTAGGGGGCAGCGATGTTGCCTTACACGCCTCGAAGAGGGACGAAGAAGATTGGTCCGAACATGGCAGCACTTTTCAAAGCTCGGAAAGGTCAGTAATAAACGGTAAAAAAGGGTAACGTGTTGGTCATCTGCTGCACGGTTACACTTAAAGCTAATAGTATCAATAGTAAATTAAACTTAATACATAGTTGTGATTGAAAGCGGTACGTAGTCTACATGATAACGTCAGTTGTATTAAATGGACACTCGCAGCAGAATCAGTCGGTTAATCGTGTTTTACAGCACTTGGCTGATAAATGTGTAATTATTCTCTAACTGTTCTGTTGTTAGATAACTGCAGTAGCTTAGCAGCTGTCTACAAGTATTGCGTGTTAGCTTGCGAGTGATTTTGTTTAGTTTGTTGGTTTTTAAACCAAAACCTCATGGAATTAAATGCTAGCTTGCCAAGTTGTTTATGCAACGCTTTTTTAACGTTTTGTAGCTATATTTTAAAAATATTTTGAACATTATTTCCCTGTTGGGATCGCACGCTCTCTCTCTCGGCCACAAGTAGAAGTTCAGTTTGTGGCAACCTTTCACCTACTTCTGTAGTAGTACATAACCAAACTGTACTGATTGAAATCATACATATTATAGTACCGAACTATACTTTATATGACATGTAACTATTAATTCTGATTTTATACATACACACACACAGAGCAGCCACTGTAATCATACCTTAACGTTGCCCGTGTTGCTTGCTGGTGTTAGTGTGTTCGGCACTGGGCATAGCTGTGGGCTGTGCCACTCGCTCCCTCACTCAGCTTGCAGCGCTGCCCGAGTTACATCAGATGCTGCGGCAGACGTGTCGCGACTACGCAGACAAGGAACTCGCCCCAATTGCTGGACAGCTGGACAAAACCCACACCTTTCCAGCCAAGCAGGTATCAGGCTTTACATCAACCTCATTTTATGTAGGCGTTTACTCGTGAAGACAGCTCTTTCCAGATGCCTTCAGACACGTTATTCTCCCCATCATGTATCAATATAAAGGCTTTATTTATGTTGCGTTCATGTACAAAAAGTGCTAAAGTAGGAAAAGTTCACATTTTGGAGGAAAAGCAAAGAAAGTCGTATCTATGAACATGCAGTATGTATGTTCACTTTCTTCAGATTTACTTAGCTTTATTTATTATTATTGTTTTATTTTATTTTATTTATTTATTTATGTTTTTTTGCAGATCCGGGAGCTTGGAGCAATGGGTGTGATGGCGGTGGAGGTACCAGAGAGTCTTGGGGGTGCTGGAATGGATTACCTTGCCTACAGCCTGGCTGTTGAGGAGCTTAGCAGAGGCTGTGCGTCTACTGGGGTCATCGTCAGTGTCAATAATGTGAGTCAAAGTACGGGGCCCAGGCTGAGCCGGGGGTACTTGGGTTGACTGCTGTTGCTAATTCCATGTACCATATGTAGTTTTCACTGGTTAACCTGTAAAACAATATTGCTATATAAAATATGAATGAACATTATCTATCCAGGACTATTTTGAACCAGGAACCTTAGATTTGGTCTAAATTCATCAGTAACTTGTCTGTAGTCACACACACATTTTCTGTGCAAAATGTTTCTACTGTTCATTTTGTAGTAGGTAAAATGCACTAGAATCATTACAGACATGGGAGTGCACAGTCCTTAAAACTGACTCACATATGGTGGATTCAGATGGGTCTAAAAGGAACAAGTGTAATAAGTATATTAACCAGCCTCTCCATGTCAAAAACAAATCCTGTATGATTTTTTATATATATATATATATATATATATATATATATATATATATATATATATATATATAATGAGAGAGAGAGAGAGAGAACAGCAATTTGAACAGAAACAGAAATGTTCTATTTTCTGCTAAACTGTATTTATTGTAATCAGAACAGGCCCTCCTGTAGAGTAGGACATGCACGTGATACCTGTCAGAGATGCAGGAACCTGCTTCCTTACTTTTAGACAAAATCTAATCAAACATAACCTCAAAAAAGATTTGCATTGTTTATACTCATGAAATGAGTCGAACAGACACCAAATACTAAATGTGTTTGTTGCCAACAACCATTAGTAATGGTTTATGCTGTGGAGCTCATTCAAGCTGATGTGTTTCAGTCATTATACCTGGGCCCAGTTCTGAAGTTTGGCACAGACGAACAGAAGAAACAGTGGATAACACCCTTCACCACGGGGGAGAGGGTAGGGTGCTTTGCCCTGAGTGAGCCAGGTAAGCAAATCTAAATATCCATGATTTAGAAAATATACTAACAGAGATACAGAATGGTGGTCGTTGCTATACCTAAGTGTGATTATTGGTAATCACACCATCACAGCAAGTGCCTTGGTTCTGATGGGACTGCAGGTGTTTGATTGGTATACTCTTCTGCATCAGTTTCTCTACTGAGAGAAAGGAGAAGGAAAATTGGAAAACAGTCTGGCAACCCTAAACTGAATGAGCAGCTTAATAATGTAAAACCCAGCAGTCAAAGATCTCGAAGGCCTGTTTGTCTTTCTGCAGGGTCTTTTTGTGTTCCTTTTGGCAGAGTGTAAATGGAGGTTTCACATTTTAAAACCAGCACCTTTTAGAACTACTGAAAACTCTGAATGTACCACTCTCTTCCACGTGTGTTTGTTCTTTGTTTCTGCGTAAGGAAATGGCAGTGACGCGGGGGCAGCTTCCACGATGGCACGGCAGGAGGGTGACTGTTGGGTGCTGAACGGGACCAAGGCCTGGATCACCAACAGCTATGATGCGTCTGCCGCTGTCGTCTTAGCCACGACAGACAAGACCTTAAAACACAAGGTAGAAGTAGCGGACAGCAGTTTCACTTTAGGAGTGTTTTTGCTTTCTAAAAAATTATGGATTTTAGTTCAGAAGTCTATTATCAGCTTTTGCTGTGAAAGTGGTGGTGTAAATGTTTCTGTGCATTTAGTTTCTAAATAAACAAACTATATTGAAAGAGAGGCTGGTCCAGTATCAGCAATAACTTTCTAAGAAATATGATCTGTAGTGGGTTCTGTGCCACAAGGAATAGCATACATTGGAAGTGGTTATATATAAAACTCAAACTGAAATAGCAACAGTCAAAGGAAA
Source organism: Electrophorus electricus (assembly GCF_041902795.1). Lineage (NCBI taxonomy): Eukaryota > Metazoa > Chordata > Actinopteri > Gymnotiformes > Gymnotidae > Electrophorus > Electrophorus electricus. Next base: position 490,032 of record NC_137515.1, on the reverse strand, counting down.
AGACCAATACATGTATAAGTGAAACAAAATTACACAAAACATGCCTAGGAGACATGGCTAAGGATGCTGTCAACTGACTTTAATGTGTCTCTCTTTTAATCAACTTTTTTTTTAAATACATATTTTAATAATTTGTTGTTTTTATTGAAATACTCCTTGTGTTCTGTCTCCTCAGGGAATCAGTGCATTCCTGTTGCCTATGCCTCATCCAGGATTATCTCTGGGGAAGAGGGAGGATAAGCTCGGAATCAGAGCCTCCTCCACAGCCAACCTCATTCTGGACGACTGCCGCATCCCACATGGCAACTTACTAGGCCAGTGTGGGATGGGCTTTAAAATCGCCATGGTGATTCACACTAATCTTCCCCTTATTATTCAACTGGTATTTCAGAAATAAGAATAGAATAAAAACAATCCACTTTTCCTGTTTGTGTGTGTGTAAGATTCAAGGGACTAACTGAAGTGTAGTACAGTGTAGTGTATTGTAGTACAGAAGGTTTTCAGAGTAAAAGGATTTGAGACACATGTCCTTCATTAGCTGTGCTATAAATTCCATATATACAGATGTATGTATGTATGTATGTATGTATGTATGTAGCATACAGTGGCTGTTTGTGTATGTGTGTGTGTTGTTGTAACTGCTCTTTTATGAGAGCTGTCCTGGTTTTTCCCACAGCAAACTCTGGACAGTGGGCGTATTGGGATAGCATCACAGGCTCTTGGTATTGCCCAGGCATCTCTGGACTGTGCTGCTGACTATGCTCACAAGAGGTCTGCTTTCGGAGCACCAATTGCAAAGATGCAAGCCATACAGGTGCATGGCGTCCATTCCAAAGATCTGCTTCATTTGTTAAAGCTTTTGACATTGCAGTATCCAGTGCCACCCTACTCAATATTTAGAGACCGGCATCAGTACTTATGAGATCAAAATGATGCAGTTGCTATGGGAAACCTGGAAAAATCTCCATAGCAACGTGGGTGGCCTGAAAAATGAACCTTCAATAAACCAAATGTAGTTTTAAAGCCTTAAGTAACCTTTATCAAATGTAAAGTTCTGTCAAATTTAGAAATTGAGATTAATCCATTGTTCAGTTTTAAGTACACAAAGAAATCATGACGCAGGCAGTGTTTTCTTGAACTGAGCTAACTCACCTTAGTTCACTGGAATCTTACACCTCCCAGTCAGCAACTGCAGCACCAGATGAAGTGTGAAGAGGCAAATCTGTTTTTAACACTGTTCTCCAGTTCAAATTGGCAGACATGGCAGTGGCGATAGAAAGCGCTCGACTTCTTACCTGGAGAGCTGCTCTTTTACGAGACGCGAAGCAACCTTACACCAAGGCCAGTTCATTAGCTGCTCTGCCATCACATGCCATTACATTCCTTTTAACAGCTACTCCCTCCCTGTATGTGCCTGTGTGTACACATACGGGACTGTATAATGAGGGTGTGTGTGTGTGTGTGTGTGTGTGTGTGTGTGTGTGTGTGTGTGTGTGTGCGTGTGTGTGTGTGTGTGTGTGTGTACAGGACAGTATGATAAGGACAGTGTGTGTACACTTGGGGGACTGTATGAAGAGGACGTGTGTGTGTACTCATATGAGACAGTATGATGAGAACTATTTGTGCCTGGACTTCCTGTCTCATTTTCCTTAATTCTCTCTGTTGCAGGAGGCTGCAATGGCAAAGCTTTCTGCCTCTGAAGCAGCAACGTTTGTGTCCCATCAGGTAAGAGCACCACACTGGCATGGTCACTTGCACATATTGGCAGCGCTCTCTACAGGCTGACACGTTTAATAGCATGTCATTGCATATGAAGTGATCTCATCCTTCTTTCTTGTCAATACAAAGGCCATCCAGGTACTGGGGGGAATGGGTTATGTAACAGACATGCCTGCTGAGAGACACTACCGTGATGCCCGTATCACCGAGATCTACGAGGGAACCAGTGAGATTCAGAGACTAGTCATTGCAAATCAGGTTTTGAAGGAATATCAGTAGTAGAAGCTGATGACAAAATCACCCTAAACCTAATGATTACATCAGCATAGCAACTCGTAAATGTCCTTAGATGACAACAATTTAATGCCTTGGACCTTCAAATGACAAGTGACTCTAGTACGCTATTGGTTACTAGAGGCACAAGCTTCAAGGTTACTTTCTTCCTGGGTTGCCCAGATTGTCAATGTTGTTTTTTGGAGATTTGACTGATGTGGAGGTTGACTGATCAAGTGCCAGAAGAGGAGTCACGGGATCCTGTTTAAGTTTCATATAGGTGGTGGTGTTCTTACCACAAGAGGGCAGCAAAGTACCTGTGCCCCATGCCTTGGATCGTTGGAGCTGAAGATTACCTCACCAGGATATTACTGAATACTGAGAAAGCCGAAGGACTGTTGCTATGGCTAGCTCAAAAAATGTTTGTTCATTAATACATGAATACATTAAGAAACTGATTTTAATAAATCACAGCTTATGGCCTTTGCTTTTTTCACAGGGACTAATTCCACATTTGTCATTTGGATTTTATATAAAAAACAAGGCTATTTTCAAGTGAATATATGTAGAATGTCATTTAAAATGGCTTGCTGCTGTCCATGAAGAGTTTCGCATCCGTTATTATATCCGTTATCCATTGTTTATAGCCCTTAAAAGGTAATGTGACTTTAAAAACACTAGTCAGAATCACTTCGCGGAGGTGAGTTTTTTGGAGTACAGCAACAAACGTTGCCCACAAACATGTCTTGATACTTTAACTGAAATGACTTGTACTTGGTCTGAATGGTAAAATACCTCTACAAAGACACAGCCAAATAAAGGTTATAGTTAATTAAAATCACTAAAAATGATAACTATCGTGGTTACTAAATATTAGGGAAATTGTTATAATGGTGCTGATAAACAGATCTGTAATGTGAAAATCTCGTGGGTTGTAAGTTAATACTCTCAAAGCTAGTCGTATATAACGAGCTGCTTCACTTTGCCACTACAAAGGGAGAGGAAAAGGTTTTTCTTGTATGCGAAAACCTGTTTCTTTTTATTCCGTGCGGAAATTTGTTCATTGGCGTGCTTGCTAATGTCTAATGTCTGCAAATTGGGAAGAGGCGCCATAACTTTTAACAGTCACTGGGTTAAACGTATCGAATTGTTAGTGGAACGAGGGTAGAAGTCACTGCACCAATGTCACTGAAGTAAGTCACATGCAGTGTTCACACGCGCTATGGAGGTCTACCCCATCGGTCTACCAGTTTAGGATTGCTCGCGCGCTTTCTCCACGTGAAATATCTCATCCTTCAGTCGGCAAACGTTCTCGAGCAGAGCGCGCGAGTCTTGACTGCTGAGCCACCCACTCACGCGGTAAGTAACGCAAGCTCGTGTGGCTGCAGCACCGCTCAGAATCGACTTAGGTTATTTCCTTTCTCGAAGTTACGATCATTTTAAAGTCGTGGGAAAAACCTTGATTACTGCTCTGGTTTTAACTGGCCAGGTTTCCTAAACAGTAGCCCAGTGGTTTACCAAAACAAGGGAATATTTCTGCTTTATCGAAAAATTGCATCTCAGGTTGATAGATGCAGTCAGTGTAATAAGACACGGTCAGGTCAAGTGTTTTATTACAAAAGTTACAAGAGTTTTATTACAAAAGAAATTCATTCAAATACATACATAGTTCACCCATAGATAGATATGCTTACAATGCTTTATTTAGAAAGGGATTACAATTGCTATTTGTACAATCCTTTTTATTTAGAGTGAATGTGCACTCGCGTATGAAGGACGTTTAACAAATTTAAAATGTAAAATGAGGATGTCTATATTATTAAAACAGTTAAAATTTGTTTTATTGCTAAGGCACTGTACAGTCTGTAGATGAATAAACAAAGCAAAAGCCAGTATTGACTGAGACTGTTGAACTGCACACCGTGTCTAATTAGTGGCCTTAACCGTCTCCCGGCCTCTGAGGACCTTGTGCCATCTCACGCAAACTGGACCATTGGCAACTTTTACAATATCTCGTCTTATATTTACTTTTACTTCATGATGCCTCGATATGAGGCTACTTTTGCCATTTTGCTTGCCATAAAAGTTCATCAAAATGTCTTGTCATCACACGTAATTTCGCTTATCATAGTCTCCATTTTGTGTCAGACTTTTTGTGGGTGCGTATTTGACGGGATACGAGGCTTTCCCATCATTTAGGCACGAGCAGCACAGTATCGCTCCACCGATGAACAGCAGCGCGGACGCGGCCCAGCCGATGTACAACGCGGACCCAATCTCCTTCTTATTCGAGGAGGGAACTTGAGGGTTATAAAAATCCGAAATGATGTTGTTGGCCATCCAGCACACGGGCACTAAAACAAAAAGACCGGAGATCACGTAGATCACCCCGCCGGCGTTGACAACTTTGGCTTTGGTGGATTCTGTTTTGATGCAGTTGGTGCACTGCGCGCCAGCAATGGTTAACATCAATCCCAGGACTCCCGTCACAGCGGAGATAACGGTGAGGGCGCGCGCGGTCTGTAGATCTTGGGACAGGGCCAGCACCGAATCGTGCAACTTGCACTGCATCTGTCCCGTGCTTTGGACAACACAGGACATCCACAGCCCGTCCCAGATGGTCTGCGCCACGACGATGTTCCCCTCAATAAATGCCGACACTTTCCATGTAGGGATGCCACATGCCACCATCACCAGCAGCGTTCCGATGATGCTCAGACCCATTCCAAGAAATTCGAGACAAATCGAAATCATCTCTGCAGTGTTCTTAACTCCTTTAAACAAAAAAGTGACCTTTGCACTGACGGGTATTAGTCTTCAAATATCCGGAGATCCCAAACTTTGCTATTCAACAGAAAAGGTCTACACTGTTCGTCGTCTCAACAAAGTAATTTTGGAGCGGTCGAGACCATTTGAACACCATGACACATTTGCGTGGCGACGTTTGGGGCCAGGTAATTATACTCTACTTCAACAAAGAGGTCCGTCTCTGGCCAATGAAATTGCACAGCGATTTCTACTGGCCAATGAAAAGGCAGAGAAGCTGGACGAAAACAGACAACGGGAAAGTGCACTCTGTGAGAAGAGATTTATCATGAGGTGAGGTAGATAGCTGCAGGAAGACAATAGACATGCTATTTAACAGTCTTCCTGCAATTCTTTCTCACTGAGGGGAAAAGGCGCAATTTCTTATGAAGACTTAAAAGAATCGTTCAAACATAGACTAGGCTAATATGCATAAGACTGCAAATTGCTTAAGATTACAAATGATAAATATTTTATTGGTTAAATAGTAACTATTAGGAAATGCTAGGCTATACAATAAGATGCTTTAATATCGGTTTAATAACGGTTATAAAAGTAAAGTAGTATGTATATATTTACATTACTGAATGGGCGAATCAGTCAAAATACTTAATCAGTTTCACGATTTTGTGAAAAACCTGGTTAGAACATGACTAGAATGGTAAAAATGTAAATGTTTCTGAATAATTCTTTTATCCAAATGTAAATGCTATGTTCCCGATTATCGTGACACAATATGGCGTTACAGCTACTACAGTACACCTTATGTGACTTCCTCTGCTTTTGCGTGCGCAGTAGGACGCATAAAGGAAAAATACAGGAAAAAGGGTGAGCTATGTCACATTTGTGCTGCATTGTCCCGCACAGCTGTTCAGAAAGGGGAAGGCCGAGGTGGAAAGGTGGAACACAACATACTCAGAGACTAAACAGAAACAACTGTGTTGCACGCAGGCAGTAATGTTTAAACAGCTTTATCAGCAGGACAATTTACACATTACATGTTAACTAAGTTTTAATTCTGAAGATACTCTCATCAAAAGTCTGGGGTGATATTCACCTTGCAAAGGTTCAGTTGGATTTGATGCTTAACTGTTCTGCTTTACTGCTGAAACTACTGAACAGAAAATTATGTAATATCCTCATTATTTACTCAACATTTATAACCAAGTGACTGGTTCCAGTTACTGGACATTTATATATTTAGTAATAAATGTTTTATGTTAATTACAACTTTTAAACTTTAAAAATACTAACGATCAATGCCTAATTATACAGAACAATCAGAAAAATTAAACTGACATTCTATAGCTTTGCCAAAGTCCAAAAGAAATGCTGACTAACACATTTCACATCTCCCCTTGTGTTGGGCCATAAATCAACACCCTTCCTATAGCAGGATATTCTCCCAAGGAAAAGACCCTGTTGATAAAAGCTATTGTTCCATGAAAGGTCTTTCAGTGCTTTTTTGTCTGAGACATGCACGAACATGTGAGATTATCTCTCTTAAGTGAGGTGTTTGTGTTTGGCAACAGAAACAGACTCAGCACTTTAGTGTTCCCTCACATTTTTAATTCTCCTAGGTTTTGTGCGAGGTAAGGATTACTGAAAAGAATCAATAGATATACAATTCAAATTAAATTATCTTTTTTTTAATTTTTATTTTTTTTTAATTTCCTATAGCCCTTTGTATGACATCACAAAACATCTTTAGAGAAATCATCTATACAGAGAATCCGGTCCAGGTCACTAATCAGCAAGGCAACCATGGAAACTCCCTGAGAGGAGGAGGAAGGAACCTTGAGAGCAACCAAGGCTCAGAAGGGCATGGGATCCACACAATGGCAAAAATAACAACAGATAATGAATACAGTTGCTTTTTGCTTTTAACTTTAACATGTTATAAACGTATGACAACATGGTAAGATTTTTAAAAACTCTAGTATACATATATAGAATTCATATTATTCAGTGAGATCCATTTAGTAGTTCTAGTCAGAGTTCACACAGGAAACATCTAAATACTGTCTGGCAGAAGAACCAAAGGAGGTGGTGATGGGCTAAAGTCTCCATGACACCCAGGAACAGACTTTAATCACATCAGTAGATTATATGGCACATGCATATGTACATTAGGTACAGCCACAGGGTCCATGATGGCAAAGCTGGTCTGAAAGGTACACAGCAGGAATTCAAGCCTGCATCAACTTCAGAAGAGACAAGAAGGGTATTTGTACTGCTTGGAAAAGCAAAAGAAACATGAAGCTTTGTTTGGAATGTACTGCACAGTTCTATTTGATGAATAGAGTAAAGCAGAGACTTCAGCAGAACTAGCTATAACATCTTAGCTATGTGGCGAGAGCCAGAAGGTGGCACAACATGAGGACTCCCTGAGTCATCACTACCCTTATGCTGCACTGTCCGCACACCCGAGTGAACATGTGAGAACCGTAGGACACCAGCACCAACATATCGGTTTATCTTAATTCTCTATGTCCATGAACTCCAATATATGGAGATAAATCTTTTTATCTAACATGAAATTTAATTTGACTAAACAAATAGATTTTCCATCCTAGACTTGAAAACTGTGATTGTGTCTGAGTCTTGAACTCTGACAGGAAGGTTATTTCAAATCCATGGCAAATTTGTTTGAAAACACTTGCCCCTGCAGTAACTTTCATAATTCTAGGTACCAATATATACCTATAAACCTAGTGGAAATTAATGCCATGTTTACTAATAAAACTATCAAGAAATAACATGTATAGTTTAAAGAGTAGGGGTCCAAGCACAGGGCCTTGAGATTCACCATATTCTACTTTTTTCTGGATTTTTCATTAATGTGATCCTTATGCATGTGCAAGCTTAGCTGTTGTGCAAGATCTGTCCCCAGAATCTGAGATAAAAATGAAATAAGTCTATAACAAAGTCTGAAAGCTCATGGAGGGTAGAGAAGTTTCTTTATAAGAGGCTTGACTGCTGCTATCTTAAGAGCTTTCCAAAGTAGCCATGACTGACAGAATAGTGTACTATAAGGAAATTAGTAAATATTCAAGATGTTTGATTATTTTGGGTAATATTTCTTTAAGTAACCTTGTATAGCTCATGCAATAAGGCCACAAGGACCAACAAAGCAGGTTAAAGATATAAATTATGATATGTTAAGAATCCTCTTAAATGATCATATTGCTTTTGCATTTGTCAACATTATCCAGTTTTCCATTTACTGTTTTTTGCTTTTTTGCCTCCACACATTTTCTTCAATTACAGTTTTTCTAATGACCAATTATCCACTGGCCAGTTCTCATGGGAGGATTGCAATTTGGCTAGTTTTCATGCCAGGTTTACAACAACAGGAACTGTTATGAGTTGATCATGAGATAGACAACACCAAACTGCTAAATTATAATGTGGGAAGCTGTGCTAAATCTGCCCTAGAGGTCTTGCCAACATGTTTGCTGCTGTGCCAGGCTCCTTGTTTACAGCTGCATCCGTGTATAGCAGAACCATGGCGATCACAGTTGAGTCAGTCTTACCCCTGCCCTGATTTAATTGGACAATGTCCAAAAAACAAATAAACACTGTAAGGAAAGGGAGCGTTCCACAGTAACTAATGACCAACCGGGCCAAAGAGCTTGGGACAGGCATTCTGGTTTGTTGTTTATTTTTCAGTTTGAAATGAAATTGTGAATTAGGTGGAAAACAAAATCTAAGTTGGCCAGACAAAGTCACGCAGCTTTGGATAAAAGTGCCAGCTAAATGACATAAATGTAAACGTAAAAGCACAAAAATGACAATTTAAAAACACTTGGATTGCAAAAACACTGGAACAATTCAATCACACATCCACATAGAAATACAATCAGCAGCTTCAGAAGAAACAACAGCATGGCAATCTCAGGTTGATATCAGCGTGTTGTGTGTTGACCACAGAGCATGCAGAAATGGTGGGATGTCCAATCAATTTCAGCTTGTTTGATTACCAGACAGACAATGGTCCCAAGTACAAGAAGTGGTAAAAATACACAGAAATGTGTGTGTGCATGTGCATGTGTAATTGTCTGGTCCAGATGTTTCCTCTGTACTGGTCATTGAGCAGATCCAGGTGGTCTTGACTAAGCGAACATCTAACAGATCCTGTCACTAATATCAATACGATGATTGCACTGCCTTAACAAACACACTTCAAGGCTCTGTTCTCTAGACCTGACCAGGCTGAGTTTCCCCGCCATTGGCTGTTCTCTAGACCTGACCAGGCTGAGCTTCCCCGTCATTGGCTCTGTTCTCTAGACCTGACCAGGCTGAGCTTCCCCATCTTTGGCTCTGTTCTCTGGACCTGACCAGGCTGAGCTTCCCCGTCATTGGCTCTGTTCTCTGGACCTGACCAGGCTGAGCTTCCCCATCATTGGCTCTGTTCTCTGGACCTGACCAGGCTGAGCTTCCCTCTCATTGGCTCTGTTCTCTAGACCTGACCAGGTTGAGCTTCCCCATCATTGGCTCTGTTCTCTGGACCTGACCAGGCTGAGCTTCCTTGTTGTTGGGCACACAGTGAGGAGCATTGCTTGCTGTCATGTAGGATGGCGCTGAATGCTGAGGATATCCTGCCATGTCTTATTATTTCCCTTAGACTATTGTTCTAGTAAGATGGCAAATCTAACAATTTAACCAATTTAAGCCTTTTTATATAATTTTCTTCAATTCTTTTAATGACTCGAGTGTCTATGATAACTACCTGCTGCCTAAATGTCTTGACATGAGTAAAACCTCAAAATTTACTTTGTATACAAAAATGGTTGGACGGCTGAAGTCACAAAGTACAAGACAAGGGTACAGAACACTTCTAATGAAGAAACTGATGATTAATTTAATGATTAGTATCACCAAAACATGAGACACTGAATATTTACTCCTTACGTACCTTAAGTGTATATCAACTTTCTTTGATGACATTACAAGTCATACGGAAGGTTTCATTTCTTTTAGGGTTAAGCCCTTTCTTCCTGGCCATGTCAACTAAACACTTTAATGACTTTAGATTAGATGATAGATTATTTCAGTTATTGTGATGATGCTGTTTGCGGTTTGACTAATGGGGTGTTTTTCCGGAGAGACTTATCACCAGGAAGCACACGTAACTAACGTTTTTGTGTAATTATGTTTTGTTATATTTGTCATCAGAGAGAATCATGGGGAAAAATGTTGGTCAAGTGATGCACTACATACTAATGCATTACAAATATGCACACTTAAATCAAAGTATCAGTACTAGTCTGTCACACATTGAGTGAGAAAAAAGCTATTCTCTTTATTTATCCTGATAAACATTTGTAACTTTGTTTGCCATAGTGCAATATCCTTTACATTCAATCTAGTAATTCACTGTGTTTACTTTTTAATTTCCTGAGTCATTTTGTCCTTCAATCACTAGATCAACCTCTCTGTTTAGAATGAGACCATTTCCTGAGCTCATCAAGCATCATCAAGAACAGTAATTACAGGCTGAGCCATCCTGCTTGCATCAATAATGAATCAGTTAAATGTAAGGGCACTTACATTTATTTGACAAATCATTTTTAAATGAATACCATGTGACATTTGAAATGTAACAGAATAGCTTTGTGTGTATTTCCATAAAGAGGTTATTTTTTGGTTTTAATATGCTGTGGTTCTAATATTTTCAGGTTTGTAGAGCTTTTACAACCAAATGTCTTTTTAAATCTAGTTTTTACAATGCTCAAAATGCTGATAATCTTAGACAGTTGGAAACCATTTATAGAGCCTTGTTAATTCTAATTAACTTAAGTTCAAGAACAGTTTAAAGAAAATGAAAGAAATAATCAAAAGATTCATATTTACTATTAAACACAAGGATCCAAAACAAATCCAAAACAATGTTTCTAGACACCTCGTTTAAGGTATTGATTCTAAGGAAAAGAAAGAGAGTCAGCAATCCCCACCCAACTGGTTTCAATTGTTCATTACCTACTGAGAACCAGGGAAAAGGCTTGTATAGAACAATAAATGTTTCCTGCAATGTAATGGGCAATGTTGAAGTGATGGCTCCAATGAGCACAACCGACGTTTAATGAGTCATTGTATGGATGAACGACGTGAACCTCATGGTTTCCTGAGGTGCCACGTTCCCATGCAGCCAAAGCTATTATGACCCCGAGCAGTGACTCTGCCCAATGAAGGAAACTCTCCAAGGCCTGACCTGCCAACTCAGTGAGATGTAACACTGCAAAGGCAATCTTGGTTCTGGTTTATGTAAGCCAGTAAAATGCATTCATGTAGACTCTATTCTGCTAAAGGTAAAAACTGGACATAGTGTTTAAGCAAATGGCAGATTTTTACTATTAAAAAGGCACAGGCTGAGTGAGAAAGTGTTTGTTTATTTAGTCTGTCTCTTCTTTTCTGCATTTTCACTGCACCTCGCAGTAAACCCATGTGACTGGCATCACAGTCAGCTGTGAGAAGCTGCACAGGTGTTTACACCATCACCAGCTTTGGGAGGAAACACGGAGGGGAGATCTGTGACATCAGCATGACCGGCATCACCGCACAAATTGCTCGAAGACTTCACAAAAAGTTTTGGAGAAGGAAAGGCAACAATAGCGGGAGTGTGCATAGTGTTCTACTTTGAAGGAGAAGGTCGAACTGCACACCAGAGTCAGAAGAGAGCTCAAGCTACGTGGTCATTTCCACATGGAGATTTAATTGTTCATTGCTGATCAGCGCTGGGCCACGGGAAACTGGCCAGAACCTGCATCTGGGTTACTTCAGTGTGTTGCTACAGGATTTTCCCATCATTGTTTCCCTCCTGTTTTCTCCTAAGCTGAGTTACATGTCGGCCCCGGCGTGCGGCAGAGTGTTTTGTGCTGTTTTGTTGTGCCGCTGTTTACAACCTCCGGTTTTCCTTGGCCAACAAAAGAACAGCTCGGTGGCTGATGAAGGACAGTTTTAAGAACTGGAAAGAAATCACCTGACATTGTTAAGAAGCTATGAGCCACCTAGCAATTACTCATGTCCATGTGGAAAATTAAACATGCTTGCACAATGAATCACACAACTTAGTGAAAATGGAAGTGAAAATTTTTGGAGAAAATATGACTGTTCATTTCCATGGAATAATATGACTGGTGATAAACCAGTATCTGAATTCATTACCATTAGAGAGATGACAAATTTGCTAACTTTCCATAAAACAAACTTGCTAACAAATATGTTACCAAACTAAAGTTAGCATGATGGAAAACCATTAAGCCCATATACAACCACCTGGAATGTGATCGAGGAGGAGAGCAGTGCATACCTCCCCAAGACATAATGAACCATCCATCATATATTTCATGTAATCTGTGGATAAGAAAACCCTCCTAAGGCTGGAATCCATTAATTATAAAGAGTATGAAGTTGTTGGGAATCGGGAGGGTCAGAACACCTCCCAAATTAGAGTTTCATAAATGTTTATATAGTAAGATGTCAGCATTTTTGGAGTTGTTGGTTTAATATCCATAGTAATCCACTGACATTTCTTTATAGAAACCTCTGAGGATGGCGAACCCCTCTCCGTGTTTGTGCCCTGCTCTGCGTGGGCAGGAGAAAGCATGTGCTAAACACACCTCCCCAATTCTGAAACAGAGAATTAGACGTACAGACAAAAACTAAACAGAAAGAATAAAACAAACAAACAATAAAACACGCAAGGAACAATAAATGCAAATTCAGGAGGGAATTTTCAAACATTGAAATGAGGCTACGTTATAGCAGCAGGTTATAGTGATAATAGCTTAGAATACGGTACACACGACAGGCAATAAAATGGTACGCTTCAAATATTAGTACAAAACGCACAGGATGCCAAGTACTTGTTCTGTCCCTACCAGCACTAAAAATTCTTTATAACTAAGTTTCACAAGGAACAAATTCAACCAGATAACCGGACTGGAAAACTTAAAAGTGGGGGGAAAGTAACCTACGTAGGATTTGTACGTTTCTGTAAGTACGGAAACGAGGTTTTCCTGGTTCCTAAACGAGGCCTAAAGTACAGGAACTAAGACGGGGTTCAGAGACTTTGTTATTGTAGGCTTCTAAATGAACATTGCTTTGATGTGAAGATAAACCGCGCTTTGATGTTAACGCACCATCCCCTGACATAAAAGAATCGACCTAGAGTCAAACTTAGCATAAGTTTTTCGTGAGGGTATCAAGGTAGACCAGAGGGACAATTCTTACAGTTTCGTTGAATAACATTATTTCTTTCTGTGAACCAACAACTGACCTGAACGCTCTTTTACGCGCGCGTAAACACAAACAAAAGCCACGTTGAAGACGTATTTCCCCTATATTAATGTGTTAAAACAGCAATAAACTTAGAGGAAACAAGCAAGTTCCACACAAAATATTGTTTAGCGTTATACTGCCACCTAGCGTTGACCTGGCAATTGAATAATGTCTTTTCACATAAGCTATTTTGCAGCGAGCTGCAAAATGGACAGTGTGTTTGAAGTTAAACAGACATGTGTTTTATTATTCATCTGACTATAGTTTTTACCAGATGACCAACCCTATATGTACTAAGTGGTTTAATGCGTTATTATTATCATTATTATTATTACATTTACGGTAATTATTATTATAATACCATTAACAACAACAACAACAACAACAACACAAACGACAACGACAGCACTAATAATAACAACAACAACAACAATAATAATAAACTAGTGAACATATTCGGCCAAATAGCCCTGTTTGGATTCACCAGTATTCGATTCGATACAATTCGATGCGAAGCGTACATTTTTGCATAATATTTTCAGAAATTCCTCTTGGCCGCGGTAGTAGGCCGCGATGGATGTGTTTAGGTCCTCCCACTGCTAGTGCACGAACAGCGCCGACTGTTTCCGCTGCTCAGACAGGAATATGACGACCAGCACTAGATACAAAAGCCGGGCGGTTAAATCAGGTAAACGACTACGTTTGGTTGCGGCGCACATAACAGGGATGTTTTGGAACTTATTGTCTTGTTTATATAAAACATTTCTATCAGCCGCCTAACGATTATTGTCTTGTCTTCCCATCGGGCATGAAATTCGGGTGTCTCCGTTTTCCACCTGCCCTGTGCACCATTTTTGAATCCCTGCTGCGGCCGCTACGGCAGAAGACGGGGAGGTAAGCTCCTGTAGCTATTTATGTATCATAAACGCATCAAACAAACGCATTTAAATGATTGTTAGGCTGATCTCATGGTCGCCATCAGTGATCCACATCATTACCCTGTGATGCAGATGTCAATAGAAATAACAACTCTGTTTTACGGTAAATTGTCCGCTAATCGTCTGGTTTTCTACTTACTGTGGATTTAGTTCCACAGAAATAATAAATGTTAAATACATACATGTAACTGTATTTTATATGACTATCGCCCATTCAAGAATTAAACGTCACCTTTGGCTACTTAAGAAAAGGTGTTTATAATGATATGTTGCTGCTGAAATGGAACATAATCTAGCCATTAAAACACTAAACTTCCAGAAACCTGTATCTATATGATCCATCTGTTCAGATGATCTTTAAAACAAAGCTAATCTCATCCAGTCCTCAGACACTTGATATCTTTTTATTTCTCTTCACAGAAAAACTGCATGAATAAAACAGTTTATTAATCCCAATGCCCTGGAGCTACAGCTTTTGTGGGTGGATGAACTATGGAAGGTCTGCATAAAATAGTGCCACACCAGGGCTGTAATAACACGATGAAGTGACAACAGGATTATAACATTCATGCCTTGTACAGTAGTCTCTTGGTATGGTTTGAACGAAAAATTGGACGTCTCTTTCATGCCAGGCCAAACTGGTTGATGACATTTGCATGTGTGCATAGGCTTGGAAAAAATTAGCATGTACACTTGAGCCACCTGCGTGCACATTTTGCATATTCTGTATATAACCAATATGGTTTCTATTGGAAATTCTTATATGGCAAAAGGATCTCTGATATTTTTCCTCTTCTTCCTTAATGCTCACTCTGGTGACAGGCTGGTGGGAGTCTGCAGCAAAACTAAATATTTGCACCCTATATAGGATTAATGTATGTAAGCGAGGGGCTGGGGTATTTGATGGATTTGACAAGGTGTGGGGAGGGCTCCACAATTAAGCCCTCATGTATGAGCCCATACTGACATGGTACATGCATGCTACATTTCACTGAGAAAGCAAACTGTCCTAGTGTCTTTGTGATGGAGACCATCACTCTGGAAGGTAAATGTGTGTTTTGGCTGGTCTGTCTATGTTTACCCTCTTGAAGACCTGGGTTTAAGTCTGGATATGTTTGTTGCCCTGAGCCTTCATCATATTACAAAAATATACACTGCAATTACTAATAGGGCACTTGTTTAATTTGTATTACAAATGGATATATCATCTGGGACCGGAACTTCTCAGTGTTTACTGTCACTCATTGTAACAACATGAGCAAATATAAGAATGAATGATCTCAAACACTGACAGTGTGTTTATTTAACTGCTATGTATGCTTTATAAAGTCTTTTGATTAATCACAGTTGATACTGATCTGCAAATGGTGACACTATGATGGTAGAGTAGAACCTATTGTACATTTATCATACAGCAAAGGCCTGAAGATATAGTAGAGATGAGCATAGTTTAGTGTAAGGGACTGAATTATGTAATTTTATAGATGTGGACAGCTTGTACGATTTTGTCATCTTTAACATCCTCCAGCATGAACTACCAACCCCCCCTTAAAAGCAGACTTTCTCATCATTCGTCGTGATCAAATGTTGCAGGAATTCTGGGAATGTCCAACTAATGGAGTCTGCATGGTTATGGTTGCCACTATTGCCTGGCAGGGAGCGGCAGCCTTTCCCGTCCCAATCTTCTTGGTCTGAGAGCAGTGCATTGCTATCGGAGCAGCATCTCTTAACGTCTTGCCTGCTTGGATGTGTTTTTATGTAGCATCGGGGAGTCGGGGTGAGGTGTGTGTGCTGTGTGTATTATTTCAATATAAGATGGAGCTCTTTTTTGTAGGAAAAAGAGTATGTGGGATTTGCCACGCTCCCAAACCAAGTTCACAGGAAGTCTGTGAAGAAGGGGTTTGACTTCACCCTGATGGTGGCTGGTGAGACTCCTATAGTTGCCTTCCTGAGAGAGGCCTATCTGAGAGGTTCCTGTTTGCTGTACACAAATGTACAGATATTCACTACTCTTGTGAGACTGTTGCTATGTATGTTTTAGGTGAGTCAGGTCTGGGGAAGTCCACATTGGTGAATAGCTTATTCCTTACAGACCTGCACAAGGATCGCAAGCTGCTGAATGCTGAAGGTTTGTTGTGGATTCAACATAAAGTCCTCTTCAAAATATATCAATTAATTTCAGTTTATATCAAGTAGATATATGCAATTAATTTAAAAGAATATTCCGCTTCTCCACACCCAGATTAATCCTAAAATAAGACTCCCAGTGGTGATTCATCACTGAATCTGCACTTTAGTCCAAGACTATGTTTAAACCATGTCTGGAATTCCAGTTCCAGGAACCCAGAGCAGCTAGAGTAGCCCATTATGAACAAAGTGCATGATTCTGTTGTGTACATTCCTTAAACTTGTTCATAGACATTGGGAGCTTCAACAGCATATTTCTTCTAATCTCTTTAAAACATGTAGCACTCTGTCTATAAATAATGTAACATATCACTTTCTCCAGTAAATCAAATGTAAGAATCTGACATCAGACAACGTAACATCATTTAGGGCTCTATTTTCGTGGACACAGCGCAGGCGCTGGTTAACACCCTTCGTTCCCTTTAAAAGCCGTAATAGCAGCGAACGTGCAGGAACGGCACCTCGAACGAAAACTCACGGAAGAGGAAACAGGCATGCATGTCAGGGAAGTACAAACTCACCGCACCACACAATTTGGCACTCGAAGCATTTTTATTGTTATTCACTATAGTGAGAATACATGGAATATTTACATAATTGTGATATAACGAATCATTTAAATTATATAACTTTCCGTGCGTAATGACACACCAGCTGTCTAATTCACATTTAGTAGTGACTAGAATTGTTTTAGTTAAAAAATTAAGTAAGTCGTATTTAATCAATAACTCAGATATATTTTAGTAGGGTGATGTTGGTGATCAACATCCCGTAGTGAGAATTTGTGCACATCTTTATGTGCTTTCTTGAAGTGTGGAAAATATCGTGTTGCAAGACCAGGTCCGAGGAAGATAAGAGTGCAAACTCTGTATTCAGGTAAAATGGGTTCAAAAATATTGTTGCATCGACGGATTTTAAATGTTACACCCCGTGATGCGCGACACCACCAACCTTATTGCAGGCACGTTTAAATCTGTACACCAAATTAAACGGTGACGCGGCCTACGAAACCAGCCAAATGCCGCGTTTGTCGGCTTTAGCGTCCCAGCGCAACCACGAAATTAGAGCCCCTTAGTATCACGTGGGCGTACGTTCTTAAAAGGTGTGACAAAATCTTGTAAATTGTGACGTTTAGAGCGGATCAGCCAGACTGTGGAGATAACTAAACACACAGTGGACATTGAGGAGAAAGGGGTGAAACTGAAGTTGACCATAGTGGACACGCCAGGGTTTGGTGATGCCATCAACAACACAGAGTGGTGTGTATCAAAGAGAAAGACTGCTAATAATTACATTACCCCACCTTGTCCAAACAGGTCCTCTCTCTCTCTCTCTCTCTCTCTCTCTCTCTCTCTCTCTCTCTCTCTCTCTCTCTCTCTCTCTCTCTCTCTCTCTCTCTATATATATATATATATATATATATATATATATATATATAGTAGCATAATAAAACTGCAGGTGAAATCTGCTCTTTTCTAACATCTTATGTTGCTTGTCTCCTAGAAAAGTTCATTTAGTCTGACGTTATGAGTTTGGGTGGCTGTAACTGAGTATCAGGTCCACTGCCACATGTAAACTGATATATTCCTCAGACTGAGGACAAAAACAACACCAAAATCTGCAAATTAGAAAAATGTGTCAGATATTGTACGAATGTGTTAAGCTTGCAATGTTCTTTTTGTAAACTGGACCCTTAGCACACTTTCTTGCCTGCATGTCTTGATGTAACCTATTGGATGTCTTGCTAAACGATTCTGTTATTTGGCATGTTGGATCAGGATGCGTAATGGCTGCTTTCACACTCTAGCTGGAAGACCATCACTGATTACATTGAGCATCAGTTTGAGCAGTACTTTCGCGATGAAAGCGGCCTGAACAGGAAGAACATTCAGGATAACCGTGTTCACTGCTGCCTGTATTTCATCTCTCCGTTTGGACATGGGTAAACCACAGGATCTGCACAAGCAAAGCCATTAACACTTATCTGGACTAAAGTATAGCACTTTTAATGTCCTCTCATTGGATTCTAAATAATGTTTTATATTAAAAGTCAATTTTATGTACAAAATAAAAGTTGCAATCAAAAATTAAGAGTGAAGTATCAGATGTTGGATATCCATCTTATAATTCTGCTTTAATGCATCTCTCCTGCCTCTTAGTCTGCGGCCAGTGGATGTGGAGTTCATGAAGGCGCTTCAGGACAAGGTCAATGTGGTTCCCCTTATCTCCAAGGCTGACTGCCTGGTGCCGGCAGAGATGAGGAAGATGAAGGACAGGGTAAGAGGGCGAGGCACCTCCCACGCCACAAGCAGATCGTGTGCCTGCACCCACACATGCTTTCGTGTCCTTGTGCAGTAGTGAAGTCAGTGTCACGGTCACTGCCATGTGATTCAGTGGGTTTACTTGCATGGTGCATACTTCTGCTCAAGATAAGAGAGGAGATTGACAAGTTCGGAATCAAAGTGTATCAGTTCCCGGACTGCGATTCTGACGAGGATGAAGAGTTCAAGCAGCAAGACCAAGAGTTGAAGGTCAGTGTTATGACATGCTCATTTGCTGATGTATTATACAGTACATGCACACATTTCCAAATTTGAAAGTTGGGTTTGTCAGCAATGTGGGGAGATGAAGGCCAATAACAGTGACTAAGCACAACAACTGACAAGATTATTACATCTGAAATGTTAACATTTCCCACATAAATCTGAACTATTTAACAATACAATGCTCAAGTTAATCCAACTTTTCATTAAAGCCTTGGTTTTAGAAAACCTTTCAGTTCATATGACATTCCTTTCTGTAGTCTACCAGTGTTCTGTTCAGTGAAATGAAATAATTACAGCTCATGTGAGAGGCTGGAGGTGGTGAACAAAATGTTGTTTTGTCAGATGTTCTGCTTCTTGAACACTGACAGCAGTTAAAGTTGTGCCCTCTGAAGTTCTGTGCTGTGTGACTCAGGACAGCACGCCATTTGCTGTGATTGGGAGTAACACTGTGGTAGAGGCCAAAGGTCAGCGTGTAAGAGGAAGACTTTACCCGTGGGGTGTTGTCGAAGGTCAGCTGAGCAACACCAAGCAAAACATAGCATATGACATATTCTTCTCATGTCATGTTTATATTTACAGCATTTAGCAGCCATTGGGAATCATTGTAGCCATATTATTCATCCAGACAGCAATGTGTGTGGCTTAATTGATTTTGTTGTGTTGTAGGACGAATTGTAATAACCCTTGTTCTGCTCCTTGGTGTTTCTCCCTTGCTTTTCTGTGTTTGGATGCGTTTTCCTGCAGTGGAGAACCAGTCACACTCTGACTTTGTCAAGCTGAGAAACATGCTGATCTGCACACACATGCATGACCTGAAGGACATCACATGTGACGTTCATTATGAAAACTACAGAGCCCAGTGCATTCAGCAAATGACAAGGTGCATGTGCTTTGTACTGTTTTCACATAATGCTAATTAATACATTAATTGTTAATAACATTAGCCTTTGCATTTTTTTGTAGTTGATTGATCAACAGGTAGAAGTTTTGAAATACAGACAAATATCCATTAAAGTCATTTGTAATGGATGAATATAAGCTGTTATGTCTTCCTTAGCAAACTGACTCAGGACAATCGTGTGGAGAGCCCAATCCCTATTCTCCAACTGCCTACCCCTGATGTGGAAACAGAAAAGTTGATTAAAAAGAAGGATGAGGAGGTGAGAAAACTGACATTATTCTGTCTTTCTTGTTCTTGCACTAAATTAAATGTAAGAGATTTAAATGACTATGCTGTACAAAAGTCCAACACAGATCTGAGTAACAAATACAAGCACATAAGAGCTACCTGGACACAGGTGAAAGCTGTCTGAAACTCTTGCTCTCTCTGTCACTCTCTCATGCTCATTCTGTCACTCTATCACTCTCACTCTCTCGCTTTCTCTCTCCAAACTCTCTCGCTTGCACTCTCTCTCGCTCTCTCAACTCTCGCTCGTTGTCTCACTCTCGCTGTCTCACTCACATTCTCACTTACACTCTCTCGCACTTTTACTCTTTCTCTCACTCTTGTGCGCTCTCACTCTCGCACGCTCTCGCTCACCCTCTCACTTTCTCTCTCCAAACATTCACAGCTGAGAAGGATGCAAGAAATGCTGCAGAAAATGCAGCAGCAAATGCATGATCATGATGTGTGAATGAGCACAAGACACATGGACACCAGCACCTCCATGCTTGTAGAAAACAAGCAGTGGTGAACCCACCCCGTCTGCATTTCCCTTCACACCTGGTCACAATGCCAACATCTGCATATGGATTTTAGTATTCACTGTTCACTGTTAACCTGATGTCTTTAAGGTGAAGGTAACATTATCTAGCCCATCTTAGCCTGGGCTCCAAATCACTGCCAAATCTGAGTATTTATAGTCTGATTGCACTTCTTATTTTAGACAGTGAAAAACAATGTATCATTACTATTACACATGTATACATGGTGAATAAATGTTTAGTGATTTTGTTTACATTTTAATTTATTTAACAATATCACTATATGGTTTTGTTTATAGTGAATGTTGTTGATTTAATAAATTAACATTTTTTTGTGAGGCAGTTTACTTTATGCACAGGTATGAAAGAGGGGAAGAGTCAGAGAAACAGTGTGTGTGTGTGTGTGTGTGTGTGTGTGAGTGTGTGTGTGAATGTGTGTGTGTGTGTGTGTGTGTGTGTGTGTGTGTGTTGAACAAGAAACAAAATTGCTTTTTTTTCCTCTAACCCATTTATTATAATAATAGTAGCGCAGTATAAGATTTATTGTGTTACCAGATGTTTTAGAAAGTAATAATAGTATTTCCTAATAGTATTACCACTAGTTCTATTACGTTATTTATTTCTGTCATTTAAATGTATACTGTAAATATTTTAAGAGTATATGTTCTATTTTGTTTGTAAACTTTTTATAAGTTTAAGCTTAAATGTATGCTGCGCTTGTTTAGCTAATTACTAACTGATGTTATAAGAATTCGCCCATATAGAGACATTTGTCTTTCTCTTTTATACAGACATTTTGTCACTATTTGTATTTTTCTCTGATGCTGATACTACAAAAATATTGCAAAGACCCATTTAAAAATTTTTCTTTTGCACGAGAGTCTGGTCCATTGACAGAATGCCAGGCTACTTGAACATATGGGCACATGTATGGTCATGATTGTTTTAGATTGAAGACTACATAATCACATACTTCTATTAGAATATAAAACTACATTTTATGTTACGTATTTTAGGTCATTTTATCTGCATGGTAAGCAGCGACTGTTCTTAATAAAAAAAATAAAACCCTTTTTTCTTAACCGGGTTTTGTTCGCTTCCCGTAAACTTTATATTTTATAGCATTGTCTCCATCTCAGCGTTGCCTATTTCGTACTTAGATGCTGTAATACAACATGTACTAGAATGTACTAACCATATATGGGTAGTAAACCACGTGTATATTGTTCCTGTAATGGATTTTACATATGATTTCAGTAACTTACGGTCCTATGATTTCCGATAGCGCTGCTGTGTGAACAGGAAGGTATAGGCAAGCCCTGGTGTCAGATGTAATGGGCGCGGACCGCAACCGTCTGAAAGGCGTGTGCGGTCCTAACGTATAAACCCGTGTGCACTCAAACTGAAGTGCAATAGATTTTATCTTAGATGATCACCAGAAAATAATTTTAATTCGAAAACATGTAGGCTACGTTTAGGATATAGCATTGTATTTTGGATGAGAAATAAAATAAGGAAAACGCTACCTGCTGAGACAAACGCTGCTGTACATAGGCTGTAATAAGCTGCCTCGACCTTCTTAACTCTTAGTTAATAAGCGGTTGACAGCTAAGCATGGATCGACAACCCACTGAGTCTGGCAAAGATGATGCTCAGTCCCAGCAGAGAAGCTTACGGAGATCATTTCAAGTTAAATATAAGGCATTTCTAAGCCCCAAACTATCTAAAAAGGAGGTGAAAAAAGACGCTATATCGCTTTTTAGAAAGAAAAAACAGCATGATCTTGTGCGAGGGATGTCTTACTCCCAGCCAAATCTGTTCAACAGCGCCCTGGAGGCGGACCGCGAGGACGAGAGCCGCTGCGGCACGCGGGACCTGGGACCGAGCCAAATACGAGTGACACCGTTGCCTGGTGCATCTAACACAGAGATGGTACGCACAGCGGGCCAGATGAAAACAACTGACTGCGCGAAGTCCACAATTTCACATTTGGTACCATTGCATCACCAGGAGTTTTCTCACGAGGCACCATGCTTTCAGAGTGTCATGGACATTGAGCAGATACTGCTGGAGGAGAATAACAAGGTAAGTCGATTAAGACGAGCTGCACATCCCTCACGCGGTCTATGGCAGCCTGATTGATGCATAGCGGCAATGAATTCATTGAAGAGAGCTGAGTGTCCACTAAGCCATTGGAGAATTGAATAATACGGATACAGATAAAGCCATGCGACACTGTGCGCAACTGTATGTCTTAAACAGCATAAAACATGAGATTTCAGTGAGTACAAAGCTACTGTACTTTGTGGGACCACCAGGGTTTTGCATTTACAGTGGTACTATGTAAAGATGAAGTGACACGAGTATTGTGGCAGAATGTAGGTCTATGTATATGCTTGCAATTTAATGACATTTTAAATACATAATGGCCTCCAAGGTCTCCATCGATGTTTGTTATATGCTGGGCACATCTGAGAAAAAAAAAAACTGGGGAAATCACTTACTCACACCATCCATCTCTGCTTTTATCTTTCATGGACATCTCTTCCATGGGCAGGTGTACCAAGAGCTCACACTCCTCCTTCTGCTCACCCTCTGTGTCTCTGGCAAGCAGTTTCCAAAAACACAAAGTGCTTCTAGTCAAAGACAGATCAGACAAAAACACACTAATACAGTCCAGTGCCCCCACGCTACACAGTTTAGTATTCTCTTTGCTTTTGCTTGCCTGACTGAACTCATGAAGTTACGAATCTTATTGTTCAGGTATGGAAAAACATGGAAACTGTTATCCGGACTGGGAACGAATCCCAGGTCAGAATGTATCTCATTAGACTTGCTGTCACCATGGAGAAATAAATGGAGAACATATCATCTTCCATACAGGGCTTTGAATTGCAAATCAGCAGTGTTGTAGATGCAAGACAATAACAGGGAAGTCTCTACAAAAAATAATGCTATAGTCATTTTCCTTTGGTGCACTTCCTGTGCTAAAACTGTTGTCACTTTCCTGACTGACCAAAAGCAAAAAGTCCTAAATGTAGACAGGCCAGTAGCAAGCACTACCCTGTGACAGTTCAGGGCTTAAAATAAATGAATTGTAATTTATGTCTGGCAGAAAGCAGACATGCACACTGTGTAAAATAATATGTTTGCATAATCAAATTTTTTTCAGGATCCAGGATGAACAAGACAAAGTTCCAGATACTGACTTGCTAAACATTTTACCTCAGCAGAAATAACAGAGAATCTGAAAAAAATATAATATCCTTTTAATTTTTATTGGCTTTTTGATCTGAAGACAGTCTATCAGGAAAATACAGTGGACAACCAAAGTTGACTTAGACAGACAGAATTTAAAAAAAATAATTAATAACATTAAATCAACAGTGTAAGATAATGATTATGTTTGTTTAACCATAATGTTTAATTAGACCATGTTCTAGCTATATAACATTATTAAATGCAGCATATAGTACCTTTTAAAAAAGCTTGGTCTGGCCAAGTCACAGACAAAGTCTTGTCCGGTCTATACCAAGACAGCAACTCTGGCAGAAGGTTTGATTTACAGTTCTATGGTTCATAGGATAACTTGCATTCACTTATTGTAACCATAGACACAAGGATATGTGGAGAGCCTTGGTTTGGAGTCTGAAGTTGTGTTCCTTCCTTTGAGTTTATGAAGCATTGAGAACTAAGATAATGAGGGATCTGGGATGGTTACGGGGGTCTGGGTTGGTGTCAAATAAAAACAATGACTGTTATTTAAAAATAAACACCAACGTATAATCCATTTTGCCTCCAGTAAGTGTCAGGAAATCCGGAGCTGTACTGAACTCTTATATTGGGTGTCACTTCAACCCCAGAAAGAAATTTGGGTCATTTTAAATTGGTCTCATTTTCAGGAATAAAGCATAGAGTGGGACCTCCTGCTTGTGTCTCAAAACTGTGCTATTCTGCTTACAGTGAAACTTTTGAACTGTGCAGTCAAAGTACAGGCAGTTCTTACATGCTTAAGTATTCAGTGGCCCTGTTCTCAGTACTGCTGAGCTGTTGTGGTTGCTACTAGGACTTCCAGTGCGTCTGTTGTAATTCCACTTACAATAATACCACTTACAGTTGACTGAGGCAGATATAGCATGGCGGAAATTTTACTGACTTGTGGCAAGGGTGGCATCCTATGACAGTACCACATTTACATCACTTAGATTCTGAGTATGAGTAAAATTTTATTGCCAGTAGTTGTCTATGGAGACTGCATGGCGATGTGCATGTTAGCTACACACCTGTTAGTAGTGGCTCTGGCTGAAACACCTGAACTCGGTCATTAGGAAGGGTGTCTACAAACATTTTGACTTATAGTGTATGAAATGAATTATTTTATGGTCCCATTAAACATTTAATATGTGGTGTGTATGTCACTGCCTACAGGGATTACCCTGTATGGGCCTTAGATCTTCCTCTGTGTGTCTACTCTACAGCTCAGAATGCTGCAGTAATAAAATATGCCCCTAGCACGATGTTCTTAAACATGTTATATCTCTTGTTGTGGAGTGCTGTATGAAAGAGGCTGACCCAAGCAGTTCTTAGAAGCTGAAACTGTGAAGCAATGGCAGGAAACCACTTTCCTCACAGTAAAAGAAGTGACCTAAAACCACAGGGAGGTGCGTTAAAAGAGTGACAGAGAGGGACTGAGAGAAAGGGAGAGGACAGAGAGAAACATATGTACAGAAACAAGGAGAGACAAAGAGAGAGAGAGAGAGAGAGAGAGAAAGAGAGAGAGAGAAACAGCTAGAATGAGAGAGTGAGGAAAGAGATAGAGAGAATACTTTTAGCTCATTTGTTCAATCATCCATTATAATAGCTTGTTTAACAATTATGAGCTTCTGTATGTAGGAATGTGTGTTCATGTTTTTACTTACATATGTCTGGCTTACTTATGGAATAGTTTTCAAGGTAAATTTACTCCTTTGGCAATCAGTGTCATGTCTAATCTTCTCACATAGCAGCAGATGTGGTCATTGTGAAAGACACCTAGCATGCTTTGATGCCAGCTGTCCACCTTTACCTGTGTTTACTGTTCAGTCACTGAGTGGCAGGTCATTAGATAATGGCTGTCAGTGAAAGTGATACTATGAATAAAAGCCATGTGTTGATATTGACAGGACTCAGCTCCTTAAATTTGAAGCTGGCAGATAACAGTGCAGAGACCTTCAAGACGAGGCCTCAGCAATGCACTGAATGATGATTCCAGCAGGTGAGCAGATCAGGCACTTCCATGGCCCGGATTTTAACACACATACACCCTGCAGACGTTGCTCAGCCATGGCCCTGCTGCCTTATACCTCTTCTGCCTGACTCAGTCCAGGGAGCCAGTCCTGCAGACATCTGAATAGTTAGGTACAGTATGCAGCATTGGCTTCAGATTCAGGCATTCCATTGACTTTTCTATATTCAACACAGAAGCAATTGGTGCCATCAATGGGACTGCACCAGTCACTGTATAACTCCACAATTACCCCCGTGTTGAACACAACCCTGAACCCACTCTGAACCACTTTCTTTTTGTGTAAGGTAATGATGCAGGAGGCTGCGGACAACCATTCCTGGAGTGGGATTGAGGGTTTTGGGAACCTCTGGTGACACCTCCCTCATGCCAGAGCAATAGGGGCTGCCTCTCTGTAATTTGGAGCTCCACATGGGGACCAACATGAGCATTTTGACTCTTGGTCCAACTGGGTATTCTAGAACCTGTATGCTGTATGTGTGGGCTTGGCATTCTAGAACCTGAAGCAAGTTCTTCTGAGTTAAGTGTCCTAGTGAGTAGAATTTTGCTCTCAACTCAAGGACTTACTGAATTTCATTCTTTCTTTTTGAAGACTCCACCCACCACTTTTTGCAGATGACATTTACGATGCTCCGGGACTGGTCCTGGGGAGACATTATTTTTTAAAGATTACAAAGCCGATTCCATGCCGGCTGTGTTTGCTGTTTACCCTCTCCCAGACAAGTGAGGGAGGTGGCATGGGAGTTAGCCACTCCAGTATACAAGTATACATTTATGTCTTTGTGGATCTAGAAAAAGCATATGACTGTGTGACTGTGCACCACATGTTCTGTGGGAGGTGCTCTGGGTGTACAAGGTGTCAGGCAGCGAATGTGGGCCATTTGATATTTGTAACCTCAGAGTAAGAGCTGAGTTCACATCTTCAGCAGGTCAAGCTTGTTCAGTCTGGGTGTTGAACTCTGCCATGAATATGCCTCGTTTCCACTCCTGTTCATGATATCTGAGAACTTCCCCCAAATGGAAGAGTTTAATTATCTCTGGGTCTTGTTTACAAGTGATGAAAAGAGGGATCATAAGACTGACAATAGGTGCAGGTCGGGTGTAGCGGCTGCACTGGTGTAGTTGCTGTACTTCTCTGTAATGGTGAAAAGGGAGCTGATATATAAAGTGAAGCTCTCAGTTTACCAGTTGATTTATGTCCCATCCCTCACCTATGATTATGGCCTGGGAATACCTGGGGATCCCCAAGGAACACCTGAAGGAAATGGTTGAGGACACAGACACCTGTACTTCTTTGCTCACCCTATTTGCTAAATGAAATGAATAAGTGATTAAGATGATGATGATGATGATGATGATGATGATTAAGTTCACAAAGTCATTTACAAAGTGAATCAAACAATTTATAATACAAATATTTTAAATACAGAACAAAATAAAGTGAAAGAAAACTTCTAAATAAAAAGATAACATTTGACAAAGTTAACAAAAGACAAATAATAGAAATGAATGACAAATGAATAGAAATGTCATATGGTGGTAAAATGGTATTGTGGTATTAGTAAAAATAAGAGGCCATGGAAGGAAAGGTGCTTTGGCAAAATCAGTCTAATATTAAACAATAAAGTAACATCCAGAGGTGTGGGATGATCAGCAAATTACTATAAGAGGACCTAAGTGATCTAGCTGGAACATATCTGGTAATGATTTTGCCAAGATAGACAGGGTAAGACTATTTAAAACCTAATTAAATAATTTTATAATCAATTCTGAAAGATATGGATTGGCAATAAAGGGATTTTTAAAAAGTGATGTAATGAAATCCATTATTCTGGTACTTGAGGCCTCTGTTTGGTGCTTTCTGAACAGGTTCTAAATTAGTAATAGTGTTTTTTGAGAGCGTGTTGAGAGTATTGTTGTCATGATCAGTCCCTCTCACCTTCCATGTTCTGTGTTTTCCTTGTCTTTTATTCTCCGTTCCATAGTTTTGTTTTCTCCGCCCCTCGTTTGATTTTCAACACCTGTCTCTCGTTTAGTTGATTGTATTTAAGCTCTGCCTTGTTCCCTTAGTTTTTGCTGCTCATTGTGGTTGTTTGTTGACTCCGTGTGTGCATTTACATTTGAATCATTGTGCTTGTTAAGTTTGTACTCCGTGCCTTTGTGTTTCTTAGCCCCGAGTTTTCCTTGTGTCTTTTGTTATAGTCTGCTTCCTGTTTGCCTACGTGTGTTTGTTTGTTAATCATGTATCCCCGTATTCTCCGCATTGGTAGTTTGACTCTGGACCATTATACCGACTCTGATTCTGGATTTTCCCTGAATAAATCTCGCTCTTCTCCGCACATGCGTCCGCCTCCTTACCGCTCACCATTACAATTGTAGCAAGCGGAGGGGAGGGAATGTGGAAATTAAAGACATATAGACAGACATTAAAGAGTCGCCCTTAGTCATGTTACAATCAAGATATATGATCTATCCCCCTTTTCTAACATTTATGTAGTTTTTCTCTTGTACATTATTTTGTAATGTTGCTTCTTTGTGCAGGAAGTTAATACAGATGAACATGGCATCACGCATCCTGAGGTGCCTAGTTCAGGAATGTACAAGCTGGACATTGTATTGAGGAGGGGTCATAATCTAGCAGTTAGGGACAGAACAGGTAAGGCTTGCCTCTGAGCTGTCCCTCCCAAAAAGTCTGGACAATGCTTCATATTGTAATGAGCACATTTTGAAACCTGAAAGATTTGTAATCACCTGTTATTGCTTCATCTTTAGGAACAAGTGACCCATATGTAAAGTTCAAAATATGCAGGAAAGAAGTTTTTCGCAGCAAAACTGTCCACAAGAGCCTTAATCCGGTGTGGGATGAACAAATTTGCCTGATGGTAGACAATCTACATGAGCCTCTCTATATAAAGGTGATGGATAGTGTCACACTGTGCTACTCACCACTGCTCAACCACATGATTAAGAACTCCATAAGCACCAAGCAAATACTATATATATATATATATATATATATATATATATATATATATATATATATATATATATATTATTGTGTGAATTCTAAATATATATGTGTTATGTGCTGTTATCTGGTGGCATGGTAGTCCATGTACTGTACAAAGCTAAAGTCAAGTGAAGTAGATCTTGACTTTAGTGAAATAAAATAATGCTTCTCCTGGAGCTAGATATATGCATACATGTATGAAACACAGAGTGCTGAAAGTACATAAAGTACAACAGGAGCAAGGAGCACTTTAGTATAAATAATCCATACACCAAATACATTTAACTTAGTATAAATACTCCTTATGAGTGAAGAATAAAATTTAAGAGTAACTTTGCACCACTGTGACTGAGTCACATCAATCAAAAGTGTCTTTGTGCTGTAAAGTTCACCAAGTAAAGGTGTGTGTGTGTGTGTGTGTGTGTGTGTGTGTATGTGTGTCGGGGGGGTGTGTGTGTTGTCATCCTGTCTTGCAGTCCTTGAATAAACCCTGCACAACCTCCTGTCAGATGGCAGACAACCTTACATTATTGTTTAGAATCCAAATTAAAGCTCAGCAGCCCTCCAAATGCAGCTCTGAGTACAGTACACAAAAAGACCATCATATGAGTTAGGCCAGAACTAGTCCTCTCTCCAAAAGCATAAGGGCTGTGCATCAAATTTGATAGGCTCTGAATTTAAATCTTGTAGTTAACTGAACAGTTAATGTTAGGCCAAAGCAGGTACAAAATCTGTAGTGGCCCAATTCTGAGGGCAGTGATTTGAGTACCTCATAATGTATGTCACTTCATATTAAATGTATGAAGCTACAGAGTACTTAATCTTAAATGATCTTTGCTGATTTCACTGCAGGTGTTTGACTATGACTTTGGTCGCCCAGATGACTTCATGGGGTCAACGTATTTGTACCTGGACTCAATAGAGCAGTGCAGGTGGTCACATCGGCAGTTTCATGACTGCACACTTAGTCACATTTGGTCTTTCATGGTAAAGAGGAACTCCACCAATTTTTCAAAATTTCTTTATGTTTCAATGATTTAGATGTAAACATTACTTAAGAGTGTTTAAGAGTGTTAAATGTGTGAAATGTTCCTTTATAACTAGAGAAATGTACTGAGTCATAATTGTTCACTATTGTAGCAGAAGAAACCAGATGTCCAAAGCAGTTAATGGCTCTAAAAACTACATTCAGTTAAGCTATGCCACAAAATGATTACGAATATGTTGCTTGATTCCCGATACAATGGTTTGTGATGGTTTTGTTATAAGGTTTTGGTTAGATATCACAATGCCTGCTTCCTGGTACTACAGTTGTAAACAATTCTGACTTGGGAAATGTATCTAGAAAGGTGCATTTCACACCAAAACACTCTTAATTACGTTGATTACATCTAAACCTTTTGAAACATGAAGACATTTTGCAAAATTGTTGGAGTTCTACTTTAAGCTAAACTTTGAATGATGCATTTTAAAAACTTTTTCTGTGCGCATTCCAGAATGAGTTTGTGTTTTTGTGCCAGACCTCTCCATGTCAGAGTGCAGCTCCGGGACTCCCAGTATCCTGATCAGGACCTGGGCACTCTCGAGCTTGCAGTCACCCTGACCCCTACAGATGTAGCAGATGGAGAGATGGTAAGAGTGTCTCATCCTACAATTATGGCTTTGCCTTTTTCTTGTTAATGTATAAGTTTTATGAAAAATTAAATATGAGCAGCAATGAGCAACAAAACAGGCCAATGTTTGTAGTTTTCCAAGTTACGTGATCAATGCTAATCACTATATTAACATTAGACCATCTCTGTAGTGTTGGACTTCATGGTAGCTGTAACAACAATACAGATTAGAGTTTGCAACTTTGTACATATATGTGTTCTTTATACTTTTATTAAATAATCAATATAAATCATTCAGTATTATATTTACTTAAAAGTTTTAAATTATTTGTTTGTAGAGTAAAAAATAGCTCTAGGAAAAAGGCCAAGTCACATTTGTTTTATATGTAATATCTTTTTTGAATTTTGTATTCACAGAATTTGTGTGAATATTGTTACACAAAACCACTTTTTAAGGAACTCTGTAAAACACGGATGATTTAGGATAGATATTCTACCACCATGTTAATCGTCTTCTTTTCAGGAGTCTTGTATCTGATATGCTTTTCTACAAGATATGGAACATACATTTACACTATGCACACAAATGTGTCTCCTATTGAAATTCAATTTCTATTTAGTATAAAAAATGAATGTCTGCTAATACTACCTGACAACCAACTTCCTGTGTGGATCCTATTTTCCTTTTGTGTTATACATAAATAATGATAGCTGCTTCAAAAATTGCAAATGATTTTATCCTGACACATAATATGCATGAATTGATAAAGTGTGAATGGTCTTGATGTATTCTTCCACAAATTAAAAAGCTTAAAACAAATCAACAAAGGAAGCCATATGTAGGTAAGGAGAGTGTAAAGTACATGTGGTCACAGAGATCTGTCATGTATCTTCCCCATTACTTTATAGCACTTATCATTGTTTAAGATACACCTTATGTATTTTGCACTTCTAGGTATCAGCATTCATCCCTGTATTCTACAGTATTCTAGTTCATTGGTATGTTTAATTCTAACCTACTGTACTGTACTTGGATATATTCTATGAGTAAATGACAAAGCACTTTTGTAAGTTGCTCTGGATAAGAGTGTCTACTAAATGTAAATGTACTGGCATGCAGATTTCATAGAAATTCTACTAGCAGTGTATTGTTGGATTTCATTTGAATGTGGCTGTAAGAAAAGCTATGACTGCTAAAGTCCTAACTCTCTTAACTGTAGGAATTCATGCCAGCTGTATTGGCTTAAATTCCTACAAATTCCTTTAAATTGTCTCCAAAGTTTTGAAATTAGATTTAATTTCAGGTATACCCACCTCTTCCTCTGTACTGTAGTTCCCCTTGTGGTACCTCTAGTTGTATAAATCAGAGGTCTTTTACTGTTCTTGCACACACGCTGTCCTGTTCTGAGGGAAACACAGGGCTGGACAGCACATTAGTGTGGTCTTCATAATACCCAGAGCACCTCTGAATTACACATGAGGGAACAGTTTAAACTCCTCTTACCAGTGAACACTGGGAAACCCAGACAGTTTGGACACAGTACTAGACAACACATGGGGAAGATGAGCATGGATCATTCTAACTTAACATGCTTCCTCAGAACTGGAAAAATCAGATATTTTTTATCCTCACAGTGTCTGATGTTCTGGTTGTAGAACAATATTGTTCACTTGGCCCCTTGCGTTTCTGTCACAATGGCGAGTGCTTATTAAAAATGTGTGTTATTTCTAGACCACACTACTGACAACGAGCTTGAAGAGATCTGTTAAGGTAAAATGGGACAGTAGTTCTTCTGTGCAGAAAGGCATGTTTGTCTTGTCCATTGACATTATGTCTGTGTTCATTCTAGTAGGTACATCCGCCGTTTGTTCACTGACATGGTTCTGTATGTAAGTGCCATACAGGCCCTAAGAATACTTCCTTCTGTCCATGGCCTAATCTGACTGTACATGTGAAAGATATAAAATGTTTGGAATGATTTGCCTAACTTCTTGCGTTCTAAATCTAGTCATTTACCAGGGAATGGTAGAGATTTACCAGGGAATGAGGGGTTTTGTGCTTATTGTAGCTAAGGAAACTTGTATTGATTTGATGTTCTGAATGCAGTCCTAATTATTGGACTGGGAATGATGTTATGGGCAAAGTCTAGTCAATGAAGAAATAGAGCTCTCAGCACCACTGCAGGTAATATGATCTTATTATTTATATGGTCATATGCTCTGTGGGAACCCTCAGTTATAAGTTAAAATCTCAAATTGGAGTCCATGTTGCAGGGCCAGTCATCATATCAACATTGGGATCACTTTCAGAAACGTCATTTTTCAGGTCGATGTTACATATCTGTATGGTTTCATGCATGTTCAATCCTTCGTTTTTGTGTGTGTGTGCACCTCTGGGCTTGGGAGTGGATGCATTCATGCGTGTGCATTTTTGTGTTATTGTGTGTGTGTGTGTGTGTGTGTATGTGTGTCTCTGATGGACTACTTGTGTTAAAACAGCAACAGCAGGTGAGCCAGTGGCCGTCTGACCTGCACAAGAAATATCAGCTCTGGAGGAGTATGCTGAGTATCAGTCTCATCGAGGGTCGTGACCTTGTTCCTATGGACCAGAATGGCCTTAGTGACCCCTATGTCAAATTCAGACTTGGCAATGAGAAGTACAGGAGCAAGGTATTAATGGTATTAATTCTGATTCTGCTATATTCAGTGGTAAATTCTTTATTATATTTACTAACTTACATCTAGGATATTTTAGAATATCCTTCACCAGAATAACAACTTGTTCCATGTTTAAAGATATATATATATATATATATATATATATATATATATATATATATATATATATATATATATATATATATATATATATATATATATATATATAAATAAGACATATATAAGTATATATATAAGACATATATAAGATATATATATATATATATATATATATATATATATATATATATATATATATATATATATATATATATATATATATCACACTCTTGCTGACATGAACTAGCCAATTTAAACCAGAAGCAGAAGCTTGAATGCAGCATATGTTTGCTCCTGTCTCATGTGAAAGCAGACCATAGCCAAGAGCCTTAACCCTCAGTGGAGGGAACAGTTTGATCTGCATGTGTTTGATGAGGAGGGGGGAATCCTTGACATCTCTGTCTGGGACAAAGACACGGGCAAGAGGGACGACTTCATTGGCCGGTGAGCTCAGATCTAAGAGCTGGGCGACCTGTGTGGTTATGTGAGGGAAGCCTGCCTCAGTTCACAGATACATGCCAGGTGTGTGTGGGTGTGTGTGGGTGTGTGTGGGTGTGTGTGGGTGTGTGCTCTGTAGGTGTCACCTGGATCTGTGCACCCTGAGTAAGGAAAAGACTCATAAGTTGGAGCTGGACCTGGAAGGTGGGAAAGGACAGCTGGTGCTTCTTGTGACTCTCACAGCCACTGCTGCCGTTTCCATCTCCGATCTGTCTGTCTGCTTGCTCGATGACCCCCACAGTCGCAGACAGATTCTCAACAGATATGTGAGTGGAGGACACCTTTCACAGTGACTCCTGTCTCTTCCAGTGCTCTTAAGATATTATTATCATGAAATATTTAAATAATGTCTGTTTGGTCTTTTGCCAATAAATGCACACATTTGCTTCTAGCATACATTATCACAATATTTCTAATTCTAAATGTTATTTTCCATGACTATGTGGCACAGTCCCTTAAACTGCTGAACACTGTCAATCACTAGTCCTTTCCTGCACCATTTATTTTCAACACTAATCTGGCTCTTTTTTATTTTGTAAAAAAATTGTTTATAACTAAACAAAGCTTTTAATAAAATGAACCTGAAACTAAATGCTACACTTCACTGGATGCATACTTCCTTTGGAGATCCCTACCACGCAGTTCATCTAAATGTCCAGATGGGGGAGCTAGATTATTGACAGATGAGTGTGGTCTGAGCTCATCATGCTTTCCACTGGAAAAGGATTATGGTGGGGGCTGCGGCTGTGCTGAACAAAGAGAACGATATCTCAGCCGATGCTAAGCCTCGCTGGAGCTCTATTCACCGCAAGCCATTGTTCTGCCCGTCTCCCTGGAGAGCCAGTCAGTGTATGCTTTACAGAATGCTCATCACCACTGCATACTGACCCTCTTTGAGAAAAAGTGAGTCCAATGAAGACGTATTGCTAAGAGCCCACAGATAATCTGAAGTGGCAGCACAATGTTCATTGTAGGTACCCACAGCACAGACGTTTGTCCCTGTATGGTTTCTCCCACAAGGTTCACACTTGGTTGGCATCTGTCTCCAGGACCTGCTAGAGTTTCAAAGAGGTTCCTGACCTTGCTCAGGTGTGGCTGGCAGGCTACAATTCCACCATTGCTCTTATTTCTTGCTTTTCTCCTTTCTTTCCTTTTCAGAGACTGCTGAGGTCTTTCTGTAATCTGAATGATATTGGAATTGTTCAAGTAAAGATCTTACGAGCAGAGGGTCTGATGGCTGCTGACATCACAGGTAAAAAGTGGAAGAGGGGCACACATGCATAACCTCACTAAAGTCTTGCTGAGATGTATCGGCCACATTTTACCTTCAGATCCAAGCATAACGGTTGAAAGCTTGTTTCTAAGTGCTGATACAAGAAGGCAAGATGGTTTTAGTATTGCCACCACTGAGAGTTGTGCACACTGCCAGTTCTCATGAGGAGAGTAGCTTTTTTATATTTAACTTGTGTAACTCTCTATATGTGAACAGTGTCTGAGGTCCACTAATAACTAAAACAAAGGTTTTTCATTAACTTAAAAGTTTTAATTACAGTGACAAAATGGTAAGTATTATGACATGCAATTTGAGACTTATACTCCAACATATTTTTTCATTATCAATTACCACAGACAATATTTTCTGTTAGTTTCACTAAATTTGGAAAAGCACACTTATGAGTGAGACCTAAGGGTATTTCACAGAGAAACACATCAAATGTATTTTTTATGGTAATCAATTGTAGGCTACAGATGCAGTAGGTGGAGAATGTTGAAAAATGTTTTAAAAGAGTATTCCTTTAAAATCATGATGCAAAAATCCTTTTGGAATACTTTAGCTTGCAAGACCCTGAGATGAGAGTTTCCTCCACTGGGAGTGCTGCCTCACTCACCCTGGGCTTACTGGAGGTCTCTCATTGGAGGAGCCCACCTCCTGGGTTCTGATTTCACACTCCCCTCTTAGTGCTACTCCAGCAAAGATGGACAAAGGCCTTTTAAAAATGCACATACGTGCACACACACGCACACTTGCACAGTAATGCATGCATACACAAACATGAAAACACAAACAAAAATAAAATAAAATTCAGGTGTATGATAGAGTGTTTTTAATGTTTTTTTCTGTGCACAACTGTAATAGTTAAAAAAAACAACATTTACTTTAGCTATGATCAGAGTCCCCATATTTGTCAAGGCATTCAAGAAATGCAGTGAAGTGTTTTTCTGTTTTAATGAACATACTTCTCTCATTACTGTAATTATTGTACATTTGTGCAGACCTTTGAAACCACAAAATATGTTTGTCTGTGTTACAGGGAAAAGTGATCCATTCTGTGTAGTGGAGCTATGTAATGATCGTCTGCAGACACATACAGTATACAAAAATCTAAACCCTAAGTGGAATAAAGTCTTTACTTTGTAAGTGACTAGGAAAACTGCACAGCTATTTCAAATGACATTAATCAAATATGTGAATTGTCATCTTCAGTGTTAATATAACTATGATGGAATGGTTTAATCTCTTCCAAAAACTACACTCATAAAAAATGCTTGTAAATCTGTTATGGGCTTCATACAGACTTCCCCTGTAAGGGAAATGCTTATGCTGTCAGGTAAGCTTTTGCCTGGAGGTCCTATAAAGAACCTTCTAGGTTTTGCTAGAAGCCCTGTTAGAAATTTCTCTTTATCTTTTTTATTATAGCTTTTTTGGAGTATTGTCTATTTTGGAGTATCGTCTTCCATGATATATGAAGAAGCCTAACAGAAGAATAAACTCTGATCTTTTGTCATGGTTATGTCACTGTCTTATCCCTATGCATCAATACACTTTTTTAAACAATTCTTTTTTTCTGAGAAAGATTCTTTTTATATCTGTATCCAAAAATCCCAACAACCCTGTTATCAGCCTTTTAAGAGCCGTTTTGTAAGAGTGTACTTGTAGTGAGAGCAGTTGATAATTAAGCCTCTGACAACATATTATTGAATTTGCTCTTAACACAGGAATGTGAAAGACATCCACTCAGTGTTGGAGGTCTCTGTATATGATGAGGACAGAGACCGAAGTGCTGATTTTCTGGGCAAAGTGGCCATTCCATTATTAAATGTAAGTCTCAGC
Organism: Electrophorus electricus; assembly: GCF_041902795.1. NCBI lineage: Eukaryota > Metazoa > Chordata > Actinopteri > Gymnotiformes > Gymnotidae > Electrophorus > Electrophorus electricus. The sequence continues at coordinate 453,282 of NC_137515.1, read as the reverse complement.
AGTGCTCAGCAGTTCTGCATGTTCAAAGCTTAACATTAACACTGCAGCCTGGGACTGATTACCCGTCCAATCACACTTGTAAACAGCCCACAGCTGGGTGGCAGAACCCTCCTGGCAGTTGGGTAATGTCTCAGTGACAGAGGATTGTTGGTAATGAGATGGTACTTGTCAGAGTTTGGGGAGAGATGTGGTGGAGTGACTAGGGAGGGGGAGGAGTTGGGCTGGGTGGGGGTGGTTGTTTGATGTTGCCGCGGTTGGCGGGGCAAGGGTCAGGATGGGGGGGGTCCTCTGGGGTTCTGCCAGACAGCAGGCTGTCACGTCTTCTTCCTGCAGATTCACAGTGGCGAACAGAAGGCCTACGTCTTGAAAAACAAGGAGCTGACAGGGCCAACAAAGGGGGTCATCTTCCTTGAAGCAGACGTTATCTTCAACAGTGTGAGTGCTCCTCTGCACACTCCCTGCCACAACCCTCGCTCTCACACACACGCTCTCTTTCGTTTCCATGGCACTGTCATGCACTAATAAATGCTAATTAATTATGTGGAGAGAGTACAATAATATTCCAGTGCAAATTGTAACTAATTGCATGTGTTCGCTTATGTTGGTCTCTCAGGTGAAAGCCAGCTTGCGCACCTTTGTGCCGCTCGAACAGAAGTATATAGAAGATGAATGCAAAGTGTCGAAGCAGGTAGGGATACTTGAACCCTGCATTGAGCGTTCTCCTAATCCAACAGGCTGTCATGATGGCTCAAATCAAAGCGCGAAGGTTTGGGAGAATTCCTCCAATGGGGGTCAGTGAGGCCCATGCGATCACACAATGGTGTGGACCGTTCGAGACAGCGCTGCGGCGGGGGAGCCCCTCGCCCTCACCCGCTCTGGCCGTTCAATAGAAATGTCAAGCCGGCTGGTGCGAGAAGAGAGGGCCACCCCAGAAGGGCGGCCGGTGGCACCACTGCGGAGTGCGCCCATTGTCCACCATCTCAATGTGCCTGCACAACAAAAGGGCCTGAATTGGAGGGGCTGGGCTGAAGCAGCCTTGCCCCAAAGGCGGCTTTTCAGGCGAACAGGCAAACTTCACGGCTTGCCTGCTGGGCTCAGTGCTGAGAGTCCTCACAATACCATGGCCCACAAATTCCACATGTGTACCGAAATGAGGACGGCAGACTCTGCTGATGATTTTAGTATTGCCACTGCCCGGAATTTGCAGGTTGTCTCTTTAACTTGTTGAAAGCCTAGCTTGAGAGCCTTTCTTTAAATTCATTTATCTGAAATGGAATAAGCAGTTCAGCATACTACTAGAGGCGGGATTTGGGATCGAGTCCCAGCTGTGCCACATGGTGTCAACTGAAGTTCTCTCTGGGTGGGGAGGATAGTGGAGTCTGACTGATCCATGTGGGGACTTTTTCTTTATCCTTCACTGTGAATATTTTTAAATAATCATCCCAGAATGCCTCACTTTTAAAATCTAGAACAGCAGCATAACATTAACATTACAGTTTTATATTCAGATCTTCCTCTTCCTCTCCCCTCCCGTCTTCACAGGTGCTGCAGCGGAACTTTAATAGAGTAAAGCGCTGCATCATGTTTCTCATTACTGTGGGTTCATACATCAACAGCTGTGTTGAGTGGGAGTCGACCCAGAGGAGCATTTGTGCTTTCCTGGTATGTAACATGACTGCACACATGCACACATATGTATGCACAATTACACAAATATACATTCTCACACCCAAGCTACTTCAGCAATAGAGGGGGGTATTGTGTATGGCTGTGGGCAAATTGCATAACATTAAGGCTGTTTGGTGGGGATGGGAATGCTCTTCTGGTTGGGGGTTGATGGGAGTACTCTCAGCTTTGGGCCGAGCAGAATGGGGCTGATCTGTGCTGCTCAGATTGGGTGTGACCCGCCGTTGACCTCTCGATCCGGCCCACAGGCCGAGCTCCACAGCCCACTACAGTTCAATGCCCACAGTTCTCTTTCTGTGGCTTTTGTGCACACACTGAGCTCCAGTAATGTACCTGTCTTCCTAAGCTGTCTGCACTTTCCATTCCTCACAACATCCCTCCTCAGGCTAGCTGTCATATGTACTTGGAATATGGAAATTAAATATTACAGAATACAAGCACACTATAATAATCACCATATTTTTTTTTTTACACACGATTATATTCACAATTTATGTATTAATAGTAAGAACCCTGTTCAAAACCGAAAGTAGCACATTGTTTCAAATGTTTAAAGTGTGATGTGTGCTCTCTGAGACTGTGTACTACTGTGTGCTGTGCAGGCATTTGTGTTGGTGGTGTGGAACTTTGAGTTCTACATGGTTCCACTGTCCCTGCTAGTGCTCCTTGGCTGGGGCCACTACATGCTGGCCTCTGGGAGGGAAACTGAAAGAAACATGGTGAGCAAATCAGCCGTAAAGTGGGACCTTATGTATGCTACTACTGAACAGAAACAACAGCTAATCAGTCTTACAGTGCAAAATGTCTTGGTGCATTCATTTCACATTCATTACAATGCATAGAAAACATCCTCAAATGTCTTCAAATAAGTTGCTATATATTGCAGTTGACATTGTGTAAAATTGCCATAGAAGATTATTATTTACTATTTTTTAAAACTTATTTTTCAATACATAATTTGACCATTTGGAAAGCAATACTTGGAAAGTCAGTCATTTCCAGTTAATAAAGAAGTCATCTTATAACTGGAATGGGTACTTTTCAAAAGTGTACTTGTATAATAATATTTTATTCCATTTACTTCAGATAATTAAAAAAGGGAGAAGAGATACTTGCATTTAAAAGCGTCATTCCATTTACCAAGTTTATTTACTTTTTCTTCCAATTAAATTTGTCAAAGTAATTTCATGCCTTGGTGAATGTGGCCAAGGCAAGTATATATGAAAACTGATTCTGGTTTAATTGTAGAGACATAGAATGAGTCCTAATTCATTTGAATAAGCACCCTTATTGGAGAGGTTGTCCACTTGCCAATTACACTACACCATCAAAATGTTTATTACATTTTTATTCAGAAACCCCCAGCTAAAGAACTTGGATATGTTATGCTTCAGATAAGGCACAAAACAATAAAATAATATTTCTTCACTACAAAATTAAACGTTTTTAGCTGAAATAGAGAGCCTTTGTAGTTCTTACACATTTTTTTTTATTATTCAAGAGCTCTTTGTGTTTCTTAATTATTATAGTACCCTTGTTAAATATAGATACATATTTGCAAATAGAAGTGGTGCTGTATCACAGTAAGAATTTAGGAGTCACTGTTTTGTCATCTTATGTACTAGGTCTACTACAATGTATTTTTCCTAAATATCAACTAATGTCAGTATTAACTACACAGAGTATATTTACTTGATTTTGATGCTGATATTTAAATGAATGAAAACTCATCTATTGTGCATTCAGATTCAGGTTTTTGTAAACATTCTTTAAGACTGCTTGAATAATATCTGATCATTTAAAAAAAATTGTACCCAACAGCAAGCAATCGAGGACATTTTTGAAAATGAAGATGACGAATTTGATAAAGATGATAAGGTATGATAAAGCTTGTGAGAATGTATTATAGGTCACAGTACGTGTTATATATTATGCTGTTATGTGTTTTATCCAATTCAGTCTCTGTCAAACAACATCTTGACTGTGAGAAGGGCAAAGGCCAAGGACATGGCAGACATTAAAATTCTCAGTACGCGCTTCCTCAATGCTCATTTTACTTCTCATGGAATCACCCCAAGAAGACCTGCTAGAAAAAAATTGTAGTTTATCTTTCATGGATATTATACTGTATAATACAGCAATATACTTAATGCTGATCAAAAGGACACCTTGTTCAGCCTACATCGTTATCATTTCATTTTTACTCAGCAGCTGGCTCCAAGGAAGTGCCAAAAGGAACAAAACATCCCATAATATATCTGTCAGTGCTATCTTTTAATTGCACCTGTGGATTATGCTATGCTCAACGTATCTCAGATGTTTAACCCCAGCTGTTGCATCCTAATTCCAGTAACCCTTTGTCTACCACAAGGCAGCCATTAGCTGGTAAGCCTTTGGCCCTTGGGGCTAATGGGACTGTTTTGGCCTGAATGACACAAGCACCTGTTTCTGATTAACTGGGAGTCCACACAGTCACTGAGTTAGTCCTGGCATGTGTTTGTACTTAAACTGCTGGCTGGTTAGGAAAATGGGCCAAGGGTAGATATCACTCTCTTAGCCTCCATAAATTGCCCCTGTTAATATATAGGGGACGATTCACTTGTTGCCGGGGGGAAGAATAACATAACCTCATTCCTTTGCCCTCATTTTCTCCATTGCTGTCATCATAGATAAAGGCAAAAGGTCAAACCAGGCAATATGTCACAGCATTCCCTATGACCACAACCAGCCAGCACAGTGCTTATATGGCTAAGAAAATCAACCTTAAATTTGAGCTGTGCATTTAAAAGAACTACAGTTTTACTTAATTCAGTGGTAGAAGATATAAGCAAGAACTTCCTCGGATGCACATTGTTCAAACTCTGTTCTCTTGACTAATCTTGTATTTTGAGAAACATTGCACTTGATTAAACCTATGAGATAAAATTGACATTACTGCTGCTGCCAGAGATGTGGTGCTATTGTGTAATATATCAGAGCATATGACTCCTTCCCAGAAGAGGCATGAGAGCTCACACAGGGAACCACCCCACTGGTGGGGTGATTAGAAACATCCCAACAGGATGTTTATAATCACATCTCACTTTCTTTGCCGCTCATTGTCTCCGTCATTTTCTTTTTATTTTGGATTTCTGCAGGTTTCTGTTGGACCTATGTCACTTAGAAAGACCAGGTCTAGTCTGTTGTTTTACATTTTTTCTGAAAGCTATTGTTTTTTTTTCATCTTGATTGTCAAATTAAACTAATACAGTTACATTTCTTTCATAAAATGGCACTTGGTCAAAAGAATTGGTAGAGAGATAAGTGGACTATATATTGTTTATTAATTAAGATTTAATTTCATTTTGGAGAACATAATATTCTAAATGATTGTTTAACTGAATGCCACTGTGATAAAAAGGGCTTACTGGACAAGCTGTATGCCATTCAAGATATCTGCATCAGTGTCCAGACAGTCCTAGATGAGGTGGCCTCCTGTGGAGAAAGGATAAAGAAGTAAGTTATCACTTTTGCACAGTTTGGTCTTTGGCTGATTGGATCTGTTATGGTAGGTGTTCTTCATTTAAGGCAGTGCAGGTTGGAGATGTGCTTTGTAGTGTGGATCACTCTTTTCCTCTGTTTCTCTCTGCAGTACGTTTAACTGGACCGTGCCTTTCCTTAGCTGGTTAGCCATAGCAGCACTGTGTGTCGCCTCTTTCTTAATGTACTTGATTCCTCTCAGGTACATTGTGTTAGTCTGGGGTAAGCGTTCTGTCACTACACTGTTTACTGACTGTTTTGGTTAGCTTGGAGTAAAATGCAACATGCCTTTTTTTAAACTATTAACCAGAGTTTGGGCATCCACACAGAGGCTCAGTGCTGTCTGTAACCAAACCAACACATTTCATGCAGGTGTCAATAAATTCACCAAGAAACTTCGTGACCCCTACCTCATTGATAACAACGAACTGCTGGACTTCCTCTCCAGAGTTCCATCGGACATGCAAGTGGTTAGTGACCCTCTGCTCACCGTGCACCTGTGCATAAACAAACTGACAAAAGGATTGAAAGTCCAGCAGTGCCAACATCAGGTCTCCTCTAACTTTGTATGTCATCTGTCCTTTCTAGCTTCAGTACAAAGAGCTGAAGGTGGAACCTGGACAAAGCCCCAGCAAGCGAAGGTCAAACCATGGACTGTGTAAGAGAGAGTAATTGGGGCTAAGTGTGCATGTTTTCCACTGTTGAAAAAAAGCACTGCCAACTAAGATTTTGAACTTTAATGTCATGGATTAGTCATATTTGTTCTTTTGCTTCCAAGTCTTCCAAATTTTATTTATTATTTAAGTGTCAAAAATGTTTTTGCCACTCTTTCATCTGTCTGTTTTCAGCTTTGCCTTCTGGCTCTAGGTACCCAGGTTAGTGTTTAGTCAGTCCACTGTTGTGAAAATTAAAACAAGAGCTAGAACTGAATTGCTGTAATATTTTATTTAGTGCATTTTGCCTACACCTATATAATAGGAGAGTTTATTATTTTGACATACATTCAAGTGTACAGTTCCCATAATATACTTATAATATTGAGAAATTAAATTTTATCTGAAGCACATTTAACGGAATCATGGATTTAAGGGAATCATGTCATTGACTATATGTTTATAATATACAAATATTTATATATACTATTTATGCATCTATATATGAACTTGTGTGTGCATGGGATTTCAGTATACTGCTTCTATACAATGTTCAAACAAGTGTCTTTTGTTTGTGAATGACAACAACTTAATGCCTATGAGAACAAAGTTTAGGACAGAATCATTTTCAATGGAATACTTGTCATGGTCACTGTTAATGTCATTCAGTAACTCTTGGAATAAGAATACGGTACTGAGCTGTCATCTCCCTAAGGTTAAAATATTCAGATTTATTCAAATTGGGGGGAATAATTATGCTGTCAAACTATCACTATTGTTACACAGAAACTTCTGTCACTTGAGTTATGATATAAGCTGATATCTCTTAAGGCTTTTTGTACCTATTTCTTATTAAATGAAAGTTCAAACTCAGTATCAAGCAAGACAAACAGTTCATGACTCAGTGTACTGGACACATTCAAGAATCTAAATGTAAAACAAAAAGGCCTAATTTGAATATTGACTATTAAATCACTGTTTTGAATCCTAGCAATTGGCACATCATTTTTAATTAATTACACATTTTTCCAGTTTTTCTTTACTGCAAACCCTCAGTGCTTCCAGTGAGAGCATTCATGTAAGTTGCATGTGACACTCTGCAGGGATGTCTGCCATATTTGGGTAGTTTTGGGGTAGTAGAGGCACCAGATAATAGATGAAGCACTGTACAGAATGGGCTTTGTGATAACATCCAACACCCCACAATGTTACCAAGGGAAAGAAACAAGGGCTCCCTGTTACAAAAGAAAGGCTTATAATTAGCCTCTTTATTCCTGAGCATTATTAAATAAATGCTTCTCTGGGAATCAGGGCAGACTAATTGAGCTATGAAGGACATCTTTTTAAAGGCGTGAAAGAGCAGGCTGTCTTATGGCCTGAGCTTAACAAGCATATAAAATGATATAAGGTTCCTCTCTTTTGACACTCTTCCAAGTTCTTTACATTTCCATTCATTAATACTTATATCTGCTGAAATTCATGCATCAAGCAAAATTTACTAAGAAAGACCAATTTATGTCGATGTGATTCAATTAAGTAATTAACATAATATCTGAAATATATAAAGTATTAAATGTAAAAACTGTAATCATGACACTTTAAACAGGATATTTCTAAAGAGTAGTAGAGGACTTTTATAGAAGGTGTTGTATTTGCTAAAAAGTCAGGTATTAACCCTGGCTCATTTGTATCTTCAACAGCTATAGCACTCCAAAAGCATAAATGGACAGTGCAGTCCACTGCACTGGACAAAAAGAAAGATCACATGATCTCATCCAGCACAAAGCAGATAAAGGCTGGGGCACTCTGCATTTTAGCGTTTAGAGAAACATATTTCATATAAAATGTTGCTAGACATGAAAAGGTGCAAAAATGCAGTAAAGCAAGCAAAACGTCACTCTCCCCCAGTGTCCTGGCAGAACTGATCCAGACCCTTACCCTTGCTGTTCCCACACAGTACTTTAGGAATGAGCAGAACATGCCAGAACAGAAGGGCTTCCTGTTTCACTGTTTGAGTTTCTACTACACAGCCGTAGCCCAATTCTACAAAGACCATGGGATCAAAAGCCTGAGTATTCACTACATGTGACTCTAAACATCAGATGCCAACTCTGAAGAAGCAGTCTGTTTGCAGTCTGTTTGTTTGGGTTGCTTACCGGCAGCAAGTTCTAATAAGCTACATGTTTTGATGTTGAGATTTCAAAGCACACATAAGAGCCAAACACCCTCCTGGGTTTTATTTGGGTTGAGAACCAGGTGTGAAATCCTTGTAGGCATTACACACAACAAAAAATAGCCTGATACTTTGAACTGATTCTCAACATGGACTCTCAATCCTCAAACACTTTTCTGCTCAAGCGCAAAACTCCCACTCACAGGACAGAGTGAAGTGAAATAATCCAGAGCAGATCAGTTCACCAGAAGATAACAAGGATGGCTTTTGAGGTATGATGAGCTCACGATAGTCTCATTCCTATAAAATATAACACTTTAATGTAGACACACTGGAAAAGTGAATGACTGAGGCTTTAAGAAAAAAAAGTTTCAGTGGCAAACCGAGGGGCCTCTTTATCTCTTATCTTTGCTAAGTGCAGGAGTAGACTTGGCTGCGTGGATACAACACGTTTAAAATTAATAGCTGTCCAATCCGCATGTGAAACACGTAGCAGCAGCTGAAAAGCGATACATGAAAGCTGCCCCCAGGTGCAGAGAAGATGAGCTCCGGCACCACTGTGGGTTCAGCCAGAGTGCTATGCATCTAATTGCTGGAGTGTCCACTTGCAGTCACCAGTTCTCTGTTGCATACTAATACGACAGCAGCTTTGAGATGTGAGTGCTGAGAAGTCACTGCTGCAGATGGCCTGAACATAGCTGGCTCTGTTAACAGTGATTTGGGAAATTTTTCTTTTTTAGAAAATTACTACGTCAACAAATTGACATATGTTAAATGAATCTTTTTTGATTGTTTGTCTGTTTTTGGTTTTGGTTGTTGTGTTCTTTTTACTTTTCATTTGTATAAGCTTAGAAAATGACTACAATACTCATTGTGTTAGGGTGCTTGGACTTGTGAGGAGAGAAATTAACTATTGTGGAAATGCAAGTCCACCACACCTTGATTAAAAACTACATGTTCTTATTATTAAGCAATAGGTTTACAGCATGTCTGGGTTTGCTAACATCTGTTTGGACAGTGCTCAGTTACATTGTTCGTTCAGTGACAGTTTTCACATGTAACAGGAATATTAGGGGAAATTCACAGTTCGAGACCACAAGGTCGACAACAGCCTACTTCGTGCTGTTTGTTTAAGGGAAGTGAAAAATAACACTGACTTATTTTAAATAAAGTCCATTTGTATATTTGCTGATGTAGTGTGAAGAAAAGAAGAATATCAATATCAAAACAATATTTCACATCATCAAGCAGCTCCATCATTGACTATCAATCACCATACCCACACTGATCAGCCACACCCACACCAATCAGCCATTCCCATAACGGTAAGCCACACCCACACCAATCAGCCACACCCATACTGATCAGCTATGCCCATACCAATCAGCCACTCCCACACAGATCAGTCACGCCCACACCGATCAAGCTTGGTAAAAATCTTGATTTCTCTTTGATCTTGCCAGTTTTCTCTTCTTGTTTTGTTTTTTGACTCAGGATTTTGGCATTTTGGAACCTTTATTCTCTCTTCCTTCGGTTTGTAACCTTAGCCTGTTCTTTTGGTTTTTGTCTTGGGAATGTGATTTTGGTCCTGTTCACTCCCCAGTACTTCTTTACACCTGGCAAGTGTAAGTGGCAAGTGGCACCTTTCTGCCAGCATTTCATACACAATATCCGCTTTACTCATACTGAAAGTTGCCTTCCGAAACTGGAAAAGAGAAGTTCAGGTTCTGTTAAAGAGAGAGTTTAAATTGGCTAATAGTCATACTTTAATTTTACAATGTGGAAAGGCTGCCAAGGTAAGCATTCAATTTTGCTTATAATACAAAAATTACAGATGTTTTGTAACTGATCGAGCTCAAAAGTCATGTTGTTTCATGTTTTTCTTTTCTGGGAACTAAGGGTTATCATCATCAAAATATGTGCTAATTTTGGCAAAGACATATGGGTAACATTACTGAAATGCATGATGTAGATGTACATAAGCCCTTCATGACAATTGATGTGAACATACAAAAGCATTTATAAATACTTATTCCAACATGCATAAGCTGTCATAAAAGATGCTTTTGTCAACTTTGGTGTCAAGTTCTCATAATAATGTTGTCACAGATTTTTGGTGACATATGATGTCAAGACAGTTTGTGTGAGCATTTTGACAACTGACTTTGCATCTGTGTTTGTTGGTATGTCAGGGTGACATAAAGATGATATGAGACATCTTGTCAAGTGAAGCTGTTGGTAAAATGTAACAAAAGTGAGGGCTTAAAAAGATGTTTTGTATCTACTGTACTGTCATAATAATGACATGGAAAACTGCTGTGTAAGATATTTTAGTGATGTTTTTGACCGATTTGACATGTTTTTGGAATAAGCATTTATAAATGTTTGTCAAGTGTCATGAAGGATTTATTCTAAAATTGGCCCTTTAGTAATGGTAATGAAATAAGTATTTATGAATCATGTATTTAACAATATATCTGAATTAATTTCCAGGCTGACATGTTTATCTCTGTGAGGTATCTGTGTGTATTTAACAGGCAATGTAGAGTTGCAAATCTTATTTTAGATTTCTCCCCCCTATCCACAGGTCATGGTCATTACATCTCCAGAAAAATGATGTTCACCTTAATTTTGATTTTCTGTGTTTATTCTTCACATGGTCTTAGTTGCTCTTGGAAGAGTATACCCTGTGATATTACATTATCTAACACCTCTGTTTATTTAGACTGTTCAAGAAGAAAACTAAACATAGTTCCACAAATCTGTCTGTGGAACACCACTCATCTCAACCTGAGTAATAATAAAATAAGGATAGTGACAAAGAACTCCTTCTGCAATCTCCCCAATGTAACATTCATCAACCTCAAGGGCAATGTAATACAGAATGTTATTGATAAAGACAAACTCTTTTTTTCTGGTTTAGACAGACTTCAAGTATTGCTACTTGACAGTAATCGCATCACAACTGTTCCAACAGATGTTCCACCTGGATTACAATGTCTAAGCCTAAATGGAAATAACATTAAGAAGGTTGGAATTTCAGACTTTGCAAAAATGAAAAATATCACAGAATTTAATTTGAGTAATAACTGCTATCATGAAAGACGTTGTCAAGGGTCCTTAAATATTCAGAATGGAACATTTTCTGATTTAAATAATCTGACAAACCTTAGTTTGTTAGAAAACAGACTGCAAAAGATACCACCATATTTACCCAAATCTCTCCTAAAACTTTATTTACACCTGAACATGATTGAGCATGTTGAAGAATCCAAGCTGAAACACTTAACAAAGCTAAGAATTCTTGATTTATCTGGAAACTGTCCTATTTGTTACAATGCTCCTTTTCCATGTAGTCCCTGTAAAACAAAAAATAATGCAATGCAGATTGATGCACAAGCTTTTTGTCATCTCTCCCAACTGGAAGAGCTACGATTATCAGGAAATTCATTACAATCACTGAATCCATCATGGTTTAAGAATCTTGCAAGTTTAAAATACTTATATCTTTCCTTCAACTTTCTGATTAGTGAAATCGAAAGTGGTGGGTTCTTTTCTGTTTTACCCCATGTGGAAGTCATTGATCTATCATACAATAACCCACTACAAACATTTTCTAGAAGACTAAAACTCTCAGAAGGTTTTTCACAACTTACGTCACTGAAAACCTTGCATCTTGAGGGCTACGTGTTCTACACTCTTTGTGAAAGAGACCTGAAACCTCTCTTTAGTTTAAAAAACCTATCAGTTCTAAATCTGGGGGTAAACTTTGTCCAGCAGATCAATCTTTCTCTTTTTGAAAATTTTCAAAATTTATCTGTCATTTCTTTGATTGAGAATAGGCTTACATTCACAGGGATGAAAGCCAGCAAACAGGATGGAATATGTATTAGCGATGAAGACTCTGAGGAAGAACATCACAGGCCTAATCCCTATATTCACAGAGACACAGACTTCCGGTATTATCCTCCCTTCATAAAACCCGAGTGTCTGGCAACAGGGACAGTGTTGGACCTCAGCAGGAACAACATATACCACATCAGTTCAGAGGGATTTCAAGCTGTGGGAAATATTACATGTCTTAATCTTTCCAATAATGTCATTAGTTCATTTTTCAATGGCACTGAGTTTATTCAGTTCTCAAAACTAAAATACTTGGACTTGTCATATAATCGAGTCTACCTATGCTTAAAATCTGCATTTAGTGAATTAAAGGAGTTGGAAGTTTTGGATTTAAGTCACAACAAACATTACTTTGAGATAGCTGGGGTAAGTCACACTCTAGAATTCTTGAATAACCTTGAGCACCTAAAAGTGCTCAATCTCAGTTGGAATGAAATAAATACACTAAGTAACAAGACCCTGAATAGCAGCTCTCTTAACGAGTTACAATTTCAAGGGAATCGACTCGACATTATGTGGAAGAAGGACAAAGGTTTCAAAAGGATTTTCACATTTCTTACAAACCTAACACATCTTGATATATCACTCAACAAACTCAAACAAATCCCAAATGACATATTGAGCTATTTTCCCCCAAACCTAATATACCTCAACATGAACAGAAATCAACTTGCTTGTTTTTATTTTGAAAATCTTCAATCTTTACCTAATTTGGAAATACTGGATTTAAGCAAGAACAAGTTGCACTTTACAAACGAAAGACTATCAGTTCAAACAAGTTCTCTGAAAATCTTAGACTTGAGCCATAACATGATCTCTACACTAGGAGTCAACTTCCTCAGGAATGCCACAAGCCTCTGGACTCTGGATCTCAGTTTTAATAGACTGGAAATGATCAGCGAGACTATGTTGCGGTTATATAATGGAAATTATATAAAAACACTGTACCTGGAGAATAATCCTTTCAGTTGTACATGTGACCTACTGGACTTTGTTCTATGGTTGGAGAGCAGTGAGGTAGTGATTCCACATCTTGCAACAGGGGTCTTATGCAACTTACCAGTCTCCAATAAAGGGCAGCCCATGATCAACCATGATCTTAAAGATGCCTGCAACGATGACAGAACTGCACAAATACTCTATATTTTCTCAACTACACTCATTCTTGTCACAATGTTTGCTGCCATCACATTACACCAATTCTACTGGGATGTGTCCTATGTCATTATGCTCTGTAAAGCCAAACTGAGGAGCCACAACCTGAAGATAACAGAGTGCATTTACGATGCATTTGTTATGTATGACACCAAAGACCCATGGGCTTCTGACTGGGTCCTGAATCACCTGCGAGTTGAACTGGAGGACAGGGGCGAGAGAGTCCGGCCCCTGTGTCTGGAAGAACGAGACTGGACCCCTGGGTCATCCATCCTGGAGAACCTTAACCAAAGTGTTCGATGGAGCAGGAAGACGGTGTTTGTGCTAACAGAAGGCTTTGTAGTCAGTGCAATTTTTAAGGTAGCAGCTTACCTTGCTCAGCAGAGGCTTCTGGAGGAAGGTATGGATGTGATGGTGTTAATCTTGTTGCAACCTGTGCTCAAGCATTCTCGAATCTTGCAGCTGCGCCGGTGCTTGTGTGGAAATAGTGTTCTCGAATGGCCCAGGAACCCTTCAGCTGAGATTTGGTTCTGGCAGAGTCTGAGGAATGCCATCAGACATGATAATCAGGGCATGCAAAGCAAGATGTTCAACAACTATTTTAATAGCTAATAAATTGCTTTGTAGTGATGATGACAATCATTTAATATGATTACACATAAAACAGACATTGCTGCAAAATTGTAAAATTAAATGTTATGGTCCATTTTGCAACAGCAATTGCATTTTGTACCATTTTTTTTTTCTTAAAGTGTTTTGTGTTATAATTGTTTTACTGCTTATTTTCAGTTCCTGTATTAGTTACATTTGCAAACTGCCATACAATGGCTTCTGTACACATAAATGTTTGCTTCCTTCTGAAACTACAATCCGCATGACTTCTTTGAAAAATGTTGAAGAATCTGTTCTTGTTATTTCCATAAAGCTACTGACATCCTTTTAAGGACAATTATAGTCTTGGTGAAACTCATCTTGTGCAAACTCCTAGTGTTCCATATAGTGCCACTTACTCAAGCTCTGTCCTTCTCCTTTTTCATCTTTTATTCATAATGTAGAGGAGTAATTAAATATTCATGAGCATGGCAATGAAACGAATGCAGAATGAAACACTAGGAAATTAAACAGTGATTACAGGGGTAAAGCTTTGGAAGGTCAGTACTGTAGGTGTTACCAAACAACCTTCTGTTTTGTCAGAGTTCACCCCAGAACACCTGACAGTTTTGTTCCAGCAAGTAGTGTTGTCCACTGTGTATAAGATTCTAAGATGCTATATGTAAAATAATATCAGCAGCCATAGCTGATGTTATGAGCACTAATTGTACTCTGTAACTCTCTCATGTGCATGTAAGAGTGTGGATATGTATCAGCCTTACCCATTTATTGTCATGTTCAGTGCTTCTTAAGTTAATGTAAATTCATTATATGTATTATTGATATATATTTTGTTGTCCATCAGTATTATTATTAAATTTCTGAACCTCAATTACATCTTGAAAAACCTACATATGTTTTATTAAACCTCAGCAAACAAATACTAAACAAAAGTCCTCACCCAGGAGATTCAAATTTCCCATGTCTGCTGTGTGTTGGTGTGTTCAGTCATGCAGTTCTGAGGGTGTGATAGTGCATGCTTCTCTTGAACTCTGGGCCAGCCGCCAGCACAGAGCCGCCAGCCCACAGCTGCCAGCACACAGCTGCCAGCCCCATGAGACCTTCTGTAAGTTCTGCACTGCCTACATACACACACACACACACACACACACACACACACACACACACACACACACACACACACACACACACACACAGACACACACACACACACACACACACACACACACACACAATGCTTATCTGATGGCTGCGTGTTGACAACTGTGTGCAAACTTTCACCACAACAGGAAGGGATTTTCTCCATTGAGTTTTGGGGGGGACACAATCTCCTAACACCCCTCAAAAAACACTGCCCCCCACACCCAAAAAAAAAAAGTTTTATTGTATTTTAGCAATAGTTACAAATTATGCATATTCTAATACTGGCAATTTTCAGTTGTTGAATTAAGGGAACATTATGTAAACATAATAAAGATTATAAGTGTTCTACTTTTTAAAAGACTTTTAGGCTAATAGAAGTTTATGATTTGTCATGAAAAATCTGCAACATCATAATGGCCACATAAATGCTGTCTAGGAAAGAAATGAAGTAAAACTACTTGATTTCATAAGTGTAACACCATTGTACAGCATGTTCAGGGCTGTTCAATTTATGATCTATGGCACTGTCTCTATTGATTTGTCAAAGTCTAATTTATTTATATGGAGCTTTTTACAACAACCGCTGTCACAAAACAGCTTTAAAGCTGTCCCGAGTCCAAGCCAGCAGTGAGCAAACCAGTGCTGACAGTGGCAAGAAAAAACTCCCTAGAGAATGAGGAAAAACCTTGAGAGGAACCAAGACTCAAAGGGGAGGCCCATCCTCCTCTGGCTGACAACGGACAACAAAATAGCAACAATATAAACAATAAAGAGCAAAATAAGTAGTGAGAGAACATTAAAAAAAAAAATTAAAAAACATTTTTGGTTTTCAAGACGTTTTAGTCTGGGTTCAGTGAGTGTACATGTACAGCAGCAGTGGCGACATCAAATAGAAAACTTCACTCTTCTGGCAACAAGTGGTAAACACAACAGCCCTGAAAACATTGGGGAAGATTTTGGAACCTTTATGTTTGTTTTAAAATCAGATATGATGAAAATGAAAATCCTCTAAGTTTCTTTAGAAATTAAAATCTGTGCTACATGTCAATTATTAAAGGAGACAAATCCAATATTTGTGGACATATCTTCTTTGTTCCCCCCAGATCTTCAGTTATGGATTCTTCAATTTCATGTCTGTATGTGTGTCTTGTTCCTGTCATTTGTCAAACTGTGGGTTGGTCTTATCCAGACTCCTCCTGATTATGTCATTTCCATTTTTTTTTGGGGGGGGGGGGCGCTGCTGACAGTACATGCTGAAAAACTCAAGCGCATGTGTGTACATGTGTGTCTGTGTGTGAACCCAAGTGTGGGGTGTATTTTGCTATATGAGGTTATACGCTGATATTTTATGCTGCATTATTAAAGAGAACATGCCGGTGGCTAATTAAGCAGTTGCCCCTCCCCCTTGCCTTCTCTCGGCTTTCCTCATCTCTGGTGAAGTGATTGCTTGCTCAAAGCATTGCTGTTTCACTGACATGGCCCTGTTGAGATGTGACAACAAAGGGTGAGTAGAGAGCATTTTCTTTTTTCTGCCTTTTTGTCTTGGCTAAATTTTCTTTGGAATTCTAATTTAATGTAACTTAATTTTGTCTACAGAACACAGTGTTACTTTTATAAGAATCACCCCCTTCAACAAAAGCCCCTTATATTTAATACTGGGATTGCAGCATTATAGCTAGTATTTGCTTTTTCATGTGTTTTCCCCCTAAATAAATGTGTTTTAGCCATTGGCATAAGGCATACCTGGAGTCTTTCTCTATCTAGAAGAGAATATTCTTCAGTGATCCTACAAATGAGATTCCATTTTTATCCCCCTATCCCCCATCTATCTATCTATCTATCTATCTATCTATCTATCTATCTATCTATCTATCTATCTATCTATCTATCTATCTATCTATCTATCTATCTATCTATCTATCTATCTATCTATCTATCTATCTATCTATCGGTCCATCTGTTTGTGTGAGGAGGAGATGGACCTCTAACTTCAGCTACCAGGTGGTGTTGAATAGTTCTGAAACCTGTTATAACACGTTTTAGAACCTGAAGAATAGATAAAGAAAAAGAAGCGTGACTGAGTTCTGGTGTGAGCTCAGGTCCTAACTATCATTCTAAACCTTCCAACACGACAAATAGTGTCCACTATGAAGACCATTCATTATGTTTCTACTTTTCAACTATTTCAGTGATGAATAAAACTAAATGGCAATTATGCTGCATATGCTTTACACTGTATTCTGTAGCTTCTGCATGATTAGAATAGAGCCCATTCTGCCAGGGGGCAGCAGAGGACAGGTTTGGGGAGAGGAAAAAACACAGGCATACAGTTCACCTACAGCGCTCTCATGCATGCTAAATGTGTGGATTAGCAGCAGTGATCTAAATAGTTGCATCATTGCATAAACCCCAATTGCATATTAACTATAGTATTTAATTAGATTCTATAGATTAACAATTCTTGCTGGGACTTTTTAGCAACGGATCCTAATGCATCAAAAATTAAAAATACCCTGAGAAGATGAGACAAGACAATATCCAGAGCATGGAAGAGCAAAGAGCCTAGACATCATATACCACAGGACAGGTGAGTAAAGTCCTTGATGTATCAGTAATGTGCTGTGAAGGCATGTAATAAAAACTGAGATGCTCATTCATATTAGGGCTGTTTGCTTGGACTTTGGCTTACCTCTGTCTGCCATTTCCTGCAGGTTTCTCTCATCTCTTTGAAATATACCCCATATCATCTGCTTTTACATTTGTTTTTCTCTCTTTCACTCTCTCATCTTAGTTTGATAATGCAGAATGGAGAACTAACTTGACCCAAGCCCACATGTGACTGTTCACCTCGCACATGACCTCTGCACTCCACCTGACAGTTTGATTAATTACTCACTTCAATGATTCATGGGTAAGAAATATTTTCAAATAATGGGCAACAGGTGGTTCTCAAGGACATGGCTGGGTGAGAATGTGTGAACATCAAGCACATGACAAAGTTTTGTTGCAATAAAGGTCATAACACAGAATGAGGACAATGACAAACGTGTTCTCATATCATGCCTTATGGAAGGAAAAAAACTTAAAAACTATGATACATTTGATCTTTTCTTATACACGGACCATATAACTTATCTAATTATTTAATGTTGAGGAGACCACTGTGATGAAAAATGTGTGACCCGATCGATTTCCTTTCTCTGTATGTACTTAAGAAAGTTCCTCACCATTAATAAGCCTGCTGACATCACACTGGAGCCTCATAATAAATTCTCTTGGGAGTTAACAGAATTCAAAGAAATATACTTGTGTTAAAGAAAATGCATAAATGTACTTAATTGTGATTTATCATCTGGGATTAGATTGAAAACTGCCTTTTCAAAAAAACAAACAAATGAATGTAATTACAAATAATTTACTTATTTATCATATATATATATATATATATATATATATATATATATATATATATATATATATATATATATATATAGTTTAACACCTTCAGACCATCAGAATTAAGGATTTGTCATTTTGTCATTTCCAGTGTCAAAGCATTTTTAATACTAATACTAATGGATGCTGCATTAATGATATATCTGTTTGCATTGCCAGTTGTTGCTATGGCAGAAATTAAATTAGGAAACTCAAAGCAAAAAGAACTGATCTACACTCTTTGAACTTTAGAACCCCATGGAATGAATGTTATGATTTAAACATCTACTTTTTTCATATATAAACTGGCTCCTCCTACCACTAATTCAGAAACACAGCTGATGAAAGACCTCTGTCAAAATGTACTGCTTCTCTGGAAGCAATTTTGAATCTCTATCTATCTATCTATCTATCTATCTATCTATCTATCTATCTATCTATCTATCTATCTATCTATCTATCTATCTATCTATCTATCTATCTATCTTGTAATAATTAATTTTCTTGTTCTACATACTCATATTTTCTCTTTAATATTTTTCTTACTTTTTAAGATGTAACTTTTATATTTGGTATAAAATAAACCAAGTAATATTAATTATTTAAGCTTATGCTTTTAAATGGCAAAACAATTTTCAGTTAATTGAGTGTAAAATTAGCATTTCAACATCTTTTTAAAATTAAATAAAAAATTATATTTACCTGCTTAGCTCTGAAACTGGAAACGTGTGTGTGGCCTTACTGAAAAGACACAGACCTCTGATTAGTGAGTCTGTCATAGAACTTCCCTCTATGGGATTATTGGAGGTTATATTCATGCATAAAATGTTACTTTAATTATATCAATATATCTCAATATAAAAAATGTAATGTCATTAATATGCTTTTATGGAGTCTATCAAATCTACTACATGTGACTAGATTGTGATTAGTTAGTTTTACTGTGATCTCCTTCATACCTTACTTGCAAAACCCTCCTCTGTCTAGTTGTTAAGAGTAAGAATACTGTTCCTTTGTTCCAATTCAAATGCCAGATCACAGCACATTTCTGTGGAATAATGCCATGAAACCATCAGCCAACTTTTTGGTTTAGTCTGCAGGCTCCTTCTCTTACTCCTTAGTGAAGAGTCTTTTTGCCTCTCTGTTTTAATGTAAGCAAGGGACTTTTCAAATTGTTCTTTTTACATTAATTTCTATATTTTAATAGTAATTTTGTATCAAACTTTGTATGGCTATTTCAAACTAATTATCACTTTATTATGTAATTATTATTATCACTATTGTTATTTTTACTATTCATATGGACATTGGACTTTTAAAGTATAAGCCTTTTGTACATGACCACTCTTATAGTCACTGTTTATGAAAGATACATGTCAGTGCTTCATTGTATGCTGTTTATGAATGATACATGTCAGTACTTCATTTTATGCTGTTTGATGGTGTTGTATTAACATAGCCCAGGGCAAGGTTGCCTCCTGACATTGATTTGCTCCTCAAAGTGTGCTCACTTGCAGCTCTCCCATAGATGCTGCCATGTGGAGTTCATTTCTGACATTATAGATATGAGCATGTGAACATCACTGCCTATCAGAGGGAGGAGGGGCAGGGAGCGTGGTGAACACTGGTCATACAAAAGCAAAATTGATCTGTTATATAGGTTACATGGCATTTTATATGTGTATATCAAATTATACTGACTGTACACATGAACACACACACACACGTTTTCAGATCACTGTTCAGAGCTTATGGCAACTTCCACTTTCACATATTAGTACAAGAACACACTACATTCACAGGCAAAGCAAGGCAAGGCTAAAATTATTTATATAGCACATTTCACATAACCATTGTTGACCAAAGTGCTGTACTGTATTGCTGTATGTTAAACTTATCATATCAAGGTAAAACAGAGTCATACAGTAAAAGCTACATTTTAAAAACATATAACACACAGTAAAACAGTTAAAATCACTACACCATTTTAATAGTGTTAAATTCCAAAGTAGAGAGATGTGTCTTATGAAATGTCCTAATTTGGGAAAGCAAGTCGTTCCAAATGGTCAGGGCAGTCTCTGCGGTTCAATCACCTCTGCGCTTGAGTTCAGACCTGGGAGACTCTAAAAATATTAGGAACCTTCAGTGGAATTTAAACTTGCAGAATCTCTGCACAGTATGATGGTGCCAACCCCTTCACAGCTTTAAAAAACAACAGGACAATCTTAACGTCAAGCCTGTGAAAGGACACCAGGACAGGCAATAGTGTATCATGCTTCCTGCTCCTACTTGAAGAACTATTACTTCTACTACTAAAGCTACTGCTATTATTACTAATAATAGAACCTATATTAAATATAATAAGATCCTCCCACAATATTGGCCATGTGCTTAAATCAAACTAGCAGTTATCAAACCACTCCAGAAAGCCAGCCTCGTGCCAGAACCAAGACAAATTATAGGCCAATTTCAAATTTTCCTCTTGTTTCTAAGATTCTAGAAAAAGCTGTAGCTCAGCATCTAAGATCATACCTGCATCAGAACCTGTTGCATGAAGGCTTTCAGTCAGGGTTACAATAATTGGTTACAATAATTAATGATATTGTGGGCTTCCAATCAGAGTTGTGTATTTTTGCTTGCATTGCTTGATCTCAGTGCAGTGTTTGATACTATAGATTACAACATTTTGATAGATGGGATTGAAAATGTTGGGATTAAGACAATAGCCCACTTCTGGTTTAGAATTTACTTAACTGTCCATTTTGAGTTTGTATACATAAATGTTGACTTTTCAGCATCCACTAAGTTTAGTTTTGGTCCCTCAAAGTTTGGATCTAGGGCCCCTGCTTTTTTCTTTATAGATGCTAGTTCTGGGTGAATATATTATCATTACATGACAAAGAAAAGCTAGTCTATGCATGTATCACTTCCAGATTGGACTACTGTAATTTATTTAGTACTTAAGGTTAGGCTGAAAATTTATTTGTTTACTCTGGCATTTTGTTAAATACTTTTCATCTTAATTAAATGGGTAGAATGTTGATGGGTATTTAGAGCTATGGTGAACTGGGATGTTTTATGCTGTCACTTCACCTCCTTCATTTCACTCAAATTTGTTGTCTGGGAGCGGCAGGGTGCTGATGTTCCAGGGAACCCTCGTTCCTGTGTTACCTTCTATTCGCAACATTCTAGCTCTACAGTTTTGGTTGAGCTACCATAGTTAGTGTCCACCCTTGCACATTATGTACCCATATTTTACACATTGTAGTATCTGAGTCAAAGTCAACGTCAAAGTCAAATTTATTCATACAACACTTTTTACAACAGCTGTTGTCACAAAGCAGCTTTACAGATGTCCAAGTTCAAGGCCGCAGTGAACAAGCCAAGGGTGACAGTGGCAAAGAAAAACTCCCTAGAGCAAGAGGAAGAAACCTTGAGAAGAGCCAAGATTCAATTATTGACTGGTGCCTGGTATTAAAACACACAAACACACACACTTCTCTGCTGCCTTGGTTCCCTCCCCTTCCTAGAACATGGAGCAGGATCTAGGATCTAAGGTGAATATTGGCCAGCTATTCCTGATTTGTTCCTGTGTCAGATGAATTTTGGACACACCTATGTTCCTTAATCCTAGGACTAGGAATTTTAGGAATCTAGAATAGAATTCTATTGCTCATTTTGCACTTATTGTTTAATATGTTCTGTTGAGCAGTCTGTTGTCAACCAGAGGAGGATGCCCCCCCTGTGAGTCTTGGTTCCCCTCAAGGTTTCTTCCTCATGCTCTTAGGCAATTTTTCCTTGCCACTGTTGCCTTTGTCTTAATTTGGGGTTCTGGACCCAGATATCTGTAAAGTTATTTTGTGATCATACCTGTTGTACAAAGCACTACTTAAAAATTTTGACATGAATATGAAATTATGTTACTCAAGCATCTTGTTGGTGTTTTGATGACTGAATGATTTGAGCACTATAGCAGAATAAAAATATGAAAGCACCTGGTGTCAGGCCATTTCTTTGGTTTACATTGATCCACTGTGGCTGGGTGCAGTTCACTTAACTTCAGAACATGTCCTGTCAGTGTACTGCCATGCTCTAATCTAATATTATTCACTAGTGCAAACCGAAGGTTGACAATGGTCTATCTCAGCCATCTTCCCCAATGGATTCTGTCATCTCTTATTACTATGAGTGGCTCACCTGTGTGCTATTTACAGTCAGGTAGTAAATGTGGTGTTTGCCTCTATGGGTGCAGCATCTTTTTTTTTAACTTACCTATTACCTCTGCCCGCAGATAAAGGTTGCACAGGTAATCTTGCTTGCAAGAGATTAAATCTCTTGTTACTTTTGGTGAATGTCACAAAGGTACAAACATAAACTTACCCAGAAGTCTGCAGCTGTTCCTGCATGTGTATCATCTTGAATTTGTCCTCTGTATCGACTGCTGTCTCACCCAGCCACCGGTGGCTAGGATGGCCTCTTGGATAGTAAATCATGAAACAATTTGTGTTTATTTAATGAAAAAATAGGGAGGTTATTATACAACATGTAACTGGGTCATATTTATCACCCATAATTGGAATATCAACACATTTAAGCACATACTACTGCAATGAAAATCCTCTTGCCCTATAAAAATGCAATATTGAAATGTGGCCATCAAAGTCATGGATTCTTTACCCCTCTTCAGGTATTCTTGGGTCATGGCTAGGCCAAGCAGGTTGTCACTGGTGCTGACTACTCCTTGTCATACGAGAGCTGGAGTTCATGATCTGTCTGTGTCCACTGTGTGGATGAACTAAAAGAATCTCACATGATGCAAGAGTGAAGAGGTCAGGGAGTTCACACAGGGTAGTGATGACTACAGAGTCAAGATGGCAGGCAAGACACAAAGGAATGAAACCACACACACACACACACACACACACACACACACACACACACACACACACACACACACACACACACACACACACACAGCATAGATGGCTAGAAGTGTTTTACAG